>NC_086345.1:14488481-14644481 GCF_032445375.1 Bacillus rossius redtenbacheri | reverse complement strand
GGAAAAATAGCACACAAAATACACTTAACTCTAAGAGACAGAACGGAACATTTCTTAAATGAAAGATATTTATTCTGAGAATCGTAGAAATTTGAAAATAAGAAAAATGAAGAAAAAAAATACCCTTGAGTGCTATTCTGCTGAATATCACTCTCACTTCTTGTGTATACAACAGTAAACATAGATAATGCAAAAATAATATTATAATAAACTGTCATAAATATTCCACAAGGAATTTTTGGAGGGGACATGTCCCCCCTATCCCCCCCCCCCAACCAGAGAGGCCCATGCCTTGCCGTACAACTTTTTCCCACCCTGCACACAAAAATTTAAATTCCTAAAAAATCATCACGCTCGGCAATTATTTCGAACTATTTCACGTTAAATTCATTATGTCCGAATTTCCGTATTATACATGAGAGAGTATTTGCAACATGAGAACATATTAATTTGCTCGTTACCGGAAGATGTTACACAACTTTGGTGATTACTTAAAGACTCGTTCACGTGTTTTTTAAAATTTTAAATGAATATATTATGGCGATTTTAATCTTATTGTTAAGTACGAGAATTTTCACTAAAGTTTATAGTAACTGTTTGATTAAAACCACGACACTGAATATTTTTTTTATTGTAGGTACCCCTGTCTAAATATCTGTCTGGGATTTTATTTCAAAGGGGATGCCACGAAACCGGGTTGTAGATATTATTTATTCTGAGATGACCCGTAAATTTTGGTTTCGTCCTCAACACGCAACACTACTTGAGCAGATGATGAAAATCCTTCAAATTATTATTTGACGTGTAAACGTCTTATAAATCGATGAACGCCGGCTGCACGCACGGAAAAAGCATGACTCGTTGTCACGTTCCGCCTGAGCCGAGCGTGCAAGAACCTGCCAACCACCGTGCGAGAAAATCTTCTATAATATCAACAGGTTAAGGCGTGGCTTTTTAACTAACTGATAGAGATTATATTTATACAAATTATTTAAATTAAATTTTGCAAAAACTGTAAATTATATTTTGTAATTAAAAAGTATGCAATTTTTTTTATCAATATTTTCTTATGACGTTATCGCTTAAAATTATTTTCCGTAAACCGACTTTACAGACAACCCCCCTTTTTTATATTTTTTTTGGATTAACTTCGTGAGCCCTTTTCTTGTTAAGAGTTCACGTGTGAGAGCCACCAGAATATCATCATCATCATCATCATCATCGTCGGGAATCGATTAATCGAATCCCACGGCATGCGTCTCTCCGACGTAGCGAGATATGTCTGGCCGCCTAGCGAGCATAGAGTAAGCTTTCTGTAGAGTATCACTTCTACATATACCTCCTTGTACTGTGGGAATATACGTCGCCTCTGGAATGCAATGCTCGTCCTCTCAGGGACTGCCGCGCCTTCTGGCGAGAAAGATGAGAAGCTCATTCCAAACCTCCTCTTCACCTCTCACCAACAACCCTCCCCCCCCCTCCCTCCGCACAAACCCTTTTCCATTACGCGCGCACGCACAGAAATACCCGTATCACTGTTGACGGCATTTCTGCATAGACAAACATCATAAACTCCCTCTCTCTGCGCGCATCTGCTTGTACCTACCTCGTTCACCCGATAACGTTTATTTTCCCTCCCAGATGGACCAGGTGGTACAACGGACACCAAAAAAATCTGAAAATAATTTTCTGTACTTTCACAAAAAATATATATATATATTCCTTTGGAACAGAGTCGTGATTTCCAGCTTTCGAACCAGGGCGCTGTGCTCGCTTGGTTTTGAAATGTTTGCCAACGCGAGTGAAACTCAGCCAGATGCATCTTCAGCTGTCACTGGCCACAGATGTGTTCGTTGCGTTCGCTACGTCGGCGTTCTCGGCCGTTTTCGTAGACTTCGCGCATGAGCAGATGAACAAAAAAAAAAAAACCTGTTCCTCTGCGTTTGCTTTTTTTTTGACGAGACAACGTCTAATAAATCGATGAACGCCGGCTGAGCGCACGAAAAAGTGTCCCGTTACGCACATTGTTCCGTTACGCGGTGTCCCGTTACGCTAATAAAATGACTAAAACATTATGGTGATTCATATAATTAATGATAGATATTTGATTACACTTTATTTATATGAAAACTTGTTCATAATTATATTAAAATTTTATAGCTAAACGCCAGTTTTTAAAATTAATTACAAGTCATCTACACGTGAACTGTTTCGTCGACTGTTTATAAAGTGAAGTGAAAAGTTAATGTGGTTTTCATTGCTTATTACAGCAACAATTTCGGCAATAAAGGTTAATTATTCTTGCATTTTAAAAATATGATTACTAGTATAATTTCAAGTGTTTATTATTTTATTATTAAAATAAAAATTATTCAATTTTATTCATAAAAGTATGCAATCATTTCATCAATGTTTTGTTATGACGTTGTCACATTAAACTATCGTCCGTAAACCGACTTTACAGACCACCAATTTTTTTTATGAAGTTTTTAGTTTCTCTCAGTATTGTGCTTTAAATAATCAAGTCGACGTTTAAAATTAAAAACAAAATTTAATTTTTTACAAACTTACGATGGTTCTAAACGTAATAAAAAAAGATTAAATACAATTTTAAAAAAACTTACTCAAAGGAAGTAAGTAACAACGGTTAAAAATAAAAAGCATTTTAAAAATGGTTTGTCGTAAAGTCATTCCCTGCCCCGAAATGAACTAAATTATTTTCAGTTTTATGAGTTTGTGACTAATTGAAATTGCGTTGGGTACATAAGTAAATAAACGAAGTCTTTAATTGATATAAATCACATAAACTTTTAACCATGCTTAACTTATTACAAAAGCATTACTTAAGTTTACGTTATATTGAGTTCTTGTTATATCTCAGCTAATTCGAGTATAAAATCACTTACTACAAATACGTTCACGTATCTACTTCCAACAGTCAACCTGTCACTGCCTCACAATGCATCAACTTACAACCTAAAATATTCCCTGCTGTGAACTCCAATATTTCCTTTTTTTCCCTTTCTCCTTTCATATAACATTTTGTTCCTTCCGAAGCCTTCAATCCACCATTTTACAATTTTTCTGCTAAATTTATTTACAGATTAGTTTAATAATATTATTTTTAGTTTTAAAATATATATTTTTTTAATTCGATATTACCGGAACGAAATATAAACATTAAACAAAATCGGCACTAAAATATTGGTACCAAATTATCGATATTTTGAACCTGAAATATCGATATTTCCGATATATCGATATATCGTTGCCATCCATAAGGCCAAAAGAAGCTTCATTAAAAAATTATACAGTGGACTGCGCATGTAAAGCAGATGTGTCGGACAAGCGGGGGTGGCTCGCTTCTACAGGAAAAAAGAAAAAAAAATTGGTTGTCTGTAATGTCGGTTTACGGACGATAGTTTAACGAGACAACGTCATAACAAAACATTGATGAAATGATTGCATACTTTCATGAATAAAATTGAATCATTTTTATTTAATTATCACTATTTTGTATGGATACAAAGAAGGAGTGAAATTAAATCTACAATTTAATTGATAAATTTACTTTTATTTGCACTCATTAATTCATATAGGTTTATTACTTTAACGAGGAGATTATTTCAACTATAACTTTTACACATGTTTGCTATTTAACTTCTTCCAATCTATGTTATTCTGTTAAGGATAGGACGATGATAGGAAAAAAGTAGGAAACAAATGGGAGTGTTTCAAGTTTAATGTGCCTCGGAAAAAGTCAAATCGATGGTTGTTCCAATCGAGCGGAAGAGAGATAGGTGCGGCGCAAGCGTGCAATGTGCGTGACGGGACACTTTTTTCCGTGCGTGCAGCCGGCGTTCGTAGACTTATTAGACGTTGTCACGTCAAAAGACGTATCAGACACCGCTGTCGGGAGGATCAGTCGGAAGCGATAGTGGACAAAGAGCGAGGGAACGTCTCCGGAATCGGAAGGTTATCGAGAGCCAGCCGGGTCAGAGCGGCCAACAAACTTTGCACGCGCCTCGCGCTACGACCTTTGAATATATATACTGTATAGAAGTCGCGAGTGGATAGGATTTACTCTACGTTTTTCAGGGAGCGTATGATGGGCAGCTTGGGAACTTCACCGGCTGCAGTGAGCTGCCGTAACGTCCTGTATCGTCTTAGGTTGTTATTTACACGTTAGAGCGCAGCACTGTCGCCCGCTGTCATTCCCTCGCGCACCCCCCCCCACCAATCATTCACTGCAGCTCAAGGTAGTTCAACATGAAGGGTGGGGAAGGGCTGTTTGAAGAGTTCGACACTTTCTCCGCTAGGGACCACCACAAGTCGATGCCCTAGAGGAGATGGTGGCGATTGCGGCGGTGAATCAACCAACTACCTCAAAACCGTATTAGAAATTTTAACCTGGGCTGGCGACTTCTATACAGTATATATATTCAAAGCTACGACGGTCTTTCCGCGCACGATGACTAAAAACATGTATTCCGGGTAGGGGGGGGGGTGAGAGAGAGAGAGAGAGAGAGAGAGAGAGAGAGAGAGAGAGAGATAAACGTTAGCGAGTCTTTCGGTACTCGCCAGTGATGTGTAAAATGTCTGACCTCGGTAACGAACAAAAAATTCGCTGAGAATTCTCATTGTTGCAAGTACACTTACATACAATACGAAACTCGGACGCGAAAATTTACGTGAAAATCTTAAAAAAAAAAAATAATAATGTCGAGCGTGATAAATATTAACGCAATTTTATTGTTTTGTTTTAAACTACATTTCTTGACGCGAATCACATGTAGGTTTCCGCACCCGCCGCTAGAATTCGCTGCCGGAGCAGCTACGTGGACTATCGAATCATTCGATTAGCAGAACGGAATTTTAAACTATATATTGAAACGGCTCCGAGAAAGGCGGAAAAGACTTGAATGAAAACTAAAAAAAAAAAAATTGTTTGTCTGTAAAGTCGGTTTACGGACGATAGTTTAACGTGACAACGTCATAACAAAACATTGATGAAATGATTGCATACTTTTATGAATAAAATTGAATCATTTTTATTGTAGTATCACTATTTTGTATGGATACAAAGAAGGAGTGAAATGAAATCTACAATTTGATTGGTAAATTTACTTTTATTTGCACTCATTAATTCAAATTTGTTTATTACTTTAACGCAGATATTATTTTAACTATAACTTTTATACATGTTTGCTATTTAACTTCTTCCAATCTGTGTTACGCTGTTAAGGAAAGGACGATGATGGGAAAAGTAGGAAACGAATGGGAGTGTTTCAAGTTTAATGTGCCTCGAAAAAGTCAAATCGATGGTTGTTCCAATCGAGTGGAAGAGAGATAGATGCGGAGCAAGCATACAATGAGCGTAACGGGACACAGCGTAACGGGACACTTTTTCGTGCGTGCAGCCGTCGTTCATCGATTTATTAGACGTTCTCACGTCAAAAAATAATATAACAACTCAGACCAACACGGTGGGCTAACAACAATGAGACAGATTAAATGCAGGTAGACAACAAACCCGGACAAAGCAGCAAACATATAAAACACAACGATGAAGATGAACAAGCACTAACGGAAAACACAAACGACGACGATAGCACTGACGGAACACAGAAGTGTTTCCAATGACAACAGTAAGTTGTGAAGTTTTTGGAACTGACATCCGTTCCCGTCATCATGCACTAAACAGAACGTATTACTATAAAAAATGTAAATTTTGACAGCTTTTTTTATTACGACAAAATTGCAACTATTTTTTTTTATTATTTCATGGAAGATAAGAGACACTAAACAGCGTGTCTGCAAGTAATAGATAACGAATTGACAGGCGATGAATGCCCTTATCTGGCAGATGGTCATCCGCTCAGTCACACATCTGCTTGACCCCTCACCCCTCCCCCCCCCAGGCTGATAAACAGCTGACTCCTGTGTCATGTTTTGGGTTGAAGAAGGAGGGGGGGGGGGGAATTAGTGATACGACGAGATTCTGCCCGCTGGCCATGGGTCATCGGGTTATTCACAGAAACACACTTCACAAAAATATTTTTTTTAAAAAAAAGGGGGGGGGTGGTTGTCTGTAAAGTCGGTTTACGGACGATAATATTACGTGATAACGTCATAAGAAAACATTGAAAAAAAAATGGCATACTTTTTTAATTTAAAAAAATATTATTTAACGTTCTTGCAAAATTTAATTCAAATAATTTGTTTAGAATATAATCACGAACAATTAGTTAAAAAAAAGCTCGCCTTAACCTGTTTTGATATTATAGAAAAGATTTTTCCGCACGGTGGTTGGGCCGGTTCTTGCACGCTCGGCTCAGGCGGAACGTGACCATGAGTCTTGCTTTTTTCGTGCGTGCAGCCGGCGTTCAACAATTTATAAGACGTTATCACGTCAAAATATAACCTACTAGATGCCCGACCCGGCTTCGCACGGCTATACTAATGGAAAAATTTAAGCCACATCTCCCATTTACAGTAATGGTAAATAAAAAAAATTCAGTGAAAATTTATTACAATGCTGTATAATGTACCGGAGAAAAATGAATAGCACCGACGGTTTCCCGACTCGTGCACGCAACGTACAACTGATGTAACCGTACTTCGCTACGGCAGTCTACAGGCAGATCACTCTTGCGCCGCTCATTATACATGCCCCTCCTTGTGGGTACGCCACTGCCGCGCGATGCCCGTTGCCATGGAGACGCAGAAGGCATGGACAATGCAAAATCCTGTTCTCATGCAGACAAAGTACCCACTGTTGCCTGGTTTTAACCACCCATGGGATCTAATTTTCGGAAAATGTCATCCTGCGTAACATAAGGAACATTACTGTGAAGTTTCAAGTCCGTAAAATATATATACTTGAAAAAAAGGGCAATTTTTGATATTTAAAGTACCCGCAAAATTTCAGCGGTGATGAGGACTGTACTAACAATGAAATAGTCGTTAACTTCTAGCGCCTGCGGCATCGTCAACACACACTTCGTACGTGTACTGCATGTTGTATCTAACCCCCTCCAACGCATTTGATTCTAAATTGGACTTTTAGTAATGATCCCTAATGTTATTGATAATATAATATAGCATATAGCCTTCCTCGATAAATGTACTATCTAACACTGAAAGAATTTTACAAATCGGACCAGTGGTTCCTGAGATTAGCGCGTTCAAACAAACAAACTCTTCAGCTTAATAATATTAGTACATAATATATGCGAAGTTTTCAAGAACTAACCGTCATTGAATTCTGAAGAAAAAAAAAGAAAAAAAAACATGGAATTTACTCACGCACAGACACGCGCGTGCAAATAATAAATTGTACTAATTTTTATATTTTTTATTTTATTTTATTGACTTATTTCATGTGGTGAAAAGTAACCGTAACTTAACATAATAATAACACAGACCAAATAAACATACAAATTTCTAGCAAGTATAAGATTTGATTTTATTTTATTTTAACACCATATATATATATATATTCAATGTAACTATTTTACTCTAATGTTTCATATATGTAATCTACAGATTTTGACGAGAGCTGACGATTGAAACTCAAACGAACGTCGTAGCTTCTCCGAGTCAAACGTTATACTAAATGGAAATCTCGAAACGCAGCTAAATGACCTAAAAATGGCAGCGCTTCCCCCTCCACCGCGCACGATGCGTCACAGTCCTCACTTAGCGTAACGTATTTTTTGATCCTTCACCTATCCAGTGGTGTAATTAAATTTCGGATGGAGATGATAGATATGTAGCTTCAACACCAAACTGTATCCCCCGATTTTGTTATCATTCGTTTTTTGAATTGTCTCCCACTATGGAAGCAATTTTAAAGACGTATCCATGTCAAAAAATGCCATCTCAATATGATGGCAAAGATTGTAATTACAGAAATATCCGAAAGTGAATGAGGCATCAGCAATGCGGTAGCAATTGCCTGCCGTTCTGAAATTCCTCAAGCCTTGAGTCCCGTTCACGCCTGCCCGCCTTCCGACAGTGTTTGTAATCTGGAATTCCGAATGAAAGTGTAGGCGACATTAAGAGACCGCTCGCATATAGCAGGCTCCGAGAGCAACCAACAAAGGCGGTACGTCAACTTTTGAATTCTGGGGAAAATAATTCTTATTTCTGCTATACACAGGAGTTGAACTAGCCCCTTCAGAGAGAAGATTTCTGTTTCCCCCTCCCCATCCCTGGGGTCTAAGGCCATGATGGACCTCGCTAGCTTTTCTGACTTTTTAAGACGTAACACGCTACCATGAGAGTGAGCCTTCAGGTTACAATCCCTCATGACGCACTTCGGTGCTGTGTGAACGAGCCTGCAGGTTGGAGTCCCAACGGCGCAACACCACCATGTGAACGAGGGGGGACGCACCACAACGCCAAAATCCATAACGCCGAATGACAAATTGACGACAACGCCGACAGCTAGAAAACTGCTGTGTACCACAGCGCCGAATTACCACAACGCCGTAATACATTAACGCCGAAAAATGTCATTGCAGGACTGCCACAAAGGTTAGGTTAGGTTAGGTAAGGTAAGGTAAGGTAAGGTAAGGTAAGGTAAGGTAAGGTAAGGTAAGGTAAGGTAAGGTAAGGTAAGGTAAGGTTAGGCTATGTTAGGCTAGCCTAGGTTAGGTTAGGTTGTGGTACATTTTTCGGTGTTACTGTATTTCGGCGTGGTGGTACACAGCAGTTTTCTAGCTGTCGGCGTTGCGGTCAATTTGGCATTCGGCGTTATGGTATTCGGCGTTATTGTACGTTTCGGCTTTGTGGTATTTCGGCGTTGTGGTAACGACCCAAACGAGGCCACAGACAAGACGCTACCAGTGTGAGTTTACAGGCTACATACAATATTTTATTGCGCTCTCAAGAGTTTGCGTGAACGACCACAAAAATGCATTATCATTAACGCAATTATTACAATTGCCTCACAGCAAAACAACCAAATTAATCTAAACACTACGATTATGCTAAATACGCAATATACACCAACAAATTTATTCAATATACTTTTTTTTTTTCAAATTTACTGAAAAAACAAAAATTCCATAAGCTTGAAGAACTCTGCATAATAATCACTCTAAGATGGTATAAAGGTTAAGAGTCTAGCTTAATCGATTGTATCGCTAAAAAAAACTGAAAAAAAAAATAATGAAAAAATTAATGTGTTAACAAGACAGTACAATAATTACTATTTCTGTGGTTAGTTATTTATTGCACCAAAGTGCAAGAAATTTCAGTCGATATGTACCATATTTTTACTGTGTTATATATTATCTGTTCGTTTGGGGAAGGTCCTTTTGACATTCTGCTTCTTTCCATTGAACAAGGTGTGAGATATGTATAGAAGTTCGAATCTTTCAATGGAAAATGAGACCTTGTTTTGCGCGACAGGTAACGCTATCTATTGGGTGGGCCCATAACTACTAGCAAATATAAACTCGTACGGTCGCTCCAAATCCAAAGTGTTAGCCTTATAAGGACAATTTATTCGATGACTGATTTCTTAGAAGAGATTCAAAATGTGCAAAAAAAAATAATAATCCTTGTAATAAAATGTCATGTTTTATATAAATGAGTAGGTGTTGCAGTATTTATGGTATGCCACACCACAAAACATGTTGCTACCAAAATTAAGTGAATTGATTTGCACTGGTTTGTTTTCCTGATTAAAGCTGATGTGTTACATCTCACAATCACTGTGGCTATGTTAGTAATGCATATTATGACAGCTGCTATCTAGCGGATGGGCCCAAAACTACTTCAAACACTGGTCTCAGTCTCGGAAATTAGAGTTTCTCCCCCATGCTTCTGTAGACCATCATGTGAAAATATACTTTCGTGCGTGAGAGCAAATCCATCCGATTTGAGGCATCAACAAGAACTTTCTTACCGCCTTTTGGGTAAGTGTTGTGCCTGATTTCCCCGGGGATAATGCAGTAATTTTATTTTTTGTCGTACTCTCTCTCTCTCTCTCTTTGTAAAATTATTTTTATGTCTAACAAAGGCTCCACTAATCAGTGTCGCAAGATCGGCATGCAGTTATTGACAAGAAGTAAATTCTGGAGTGGGAGTGAAGAGTATTTCCACCGTTAGTGGCTGTAATGGAATTACAAACACCTTATCCAGGGAATCCATTTAAAACAAATTGTTATGGTTAACGACATCCACTTGAGTGAATATTTTAGAAACAGGCTTGCAGTTAAATGTGTTGTAATGTTAAATTATTATTTTTTGCTTGTAACTGGTGTTTCACAACTTATGAAAGTCTTATGAATTTTTTTTTTAGGTAACAAATAATGCTCGAGCTATATTAATAGACTATCAGTAGCGGCCGGTGATGTTAAATAATTATGGGTGTTCACACACTCATGCATACACACATGTGAACACACGTGCACTCATAAAGAGAAAAAAAAAGAAGACCTCCTACCTTACTGCGTTCTTGAAGCCTGTTTTGGTGTCAGATTATCTGTGTTGGTGCGGCACCGTAGCTTATCTTGGAGACGTGAAATATATATTTCGTTTATTACACAAACTCATGACTGTATTTGTAGCCCGAATTAACACAACGAAGTTTATTGAGCAGACTAGTTGTTTTTTAAGAGATTTTAAGTTGTAATTCAAAATGGTAGATCGCCGATCAAGCCTCACATAAATAATAAAAAAATATGTTTGATGTTCCTGATTTTTCAAATTTGTGGCTGGGCTTCATGCTTATCAAAGTGTTGCACCTGAAAGCAAAGTGAAGCTAAAAAATATGATTTTACAAACTTTAATGCTACAAAGGTATTGCACCATTATTTATTTGTAAAAAAAATCCATTCTTCTGGTTTTCAGCTGAGCAAACTTGTTGATGACTCTATGATTAAAATCATGCATGCTATTTATTATAGTATTTTCTATTGACATAATTGCTAAAGCAGTAAGTCTTTCTTCCGACATAGTGTTCCGAAGAAAAGTCTTGACCCTCTTGAGGGTAGAGAAGCACCGTTCAGCTTCACTTGTTGTCACGGGAGTTGTTACAATAATCCTCAGAAGACTACTAAGTTGAGGAAATGTGTCCTGGTCCAGATTATTGCTCAAAAGAAACTGCAGTACGTACAACCAAAGCACCATCAGCTTGATGAAAGTCATTTCTACTATACAAAACTTACAGCTCTGTTCGCAGTTGCTCCTTTGATAGAAACGGGTATGTTTCAAGACCTACTCTAAATTCTTCTTCTGGAAATGCATTTGAAAACACTGGAAAACTATTGACGTGAAGAAGTTTAGAAACTATCAAATGACCATTAAACGAAAATCTATCTTTAATGCCAACAGTAATTGCATCGCAGACTTCTTTAGCATTTCCAGTTATGGATGAAAATGATAATTTTCTCCTTTTGTTTTGATCAGTTTGCTCCACTGAAGTACACATGTCCTCCACTTTAACTCTAGCAACCTGTACATAACTTTCAAACTGCTCAATACATGTTTTGATTTTTCCAGCGACAATGTCAGTGGTTTGCAGTTGTTTGAACAAAATGTCAGCGTGCGGCATGATACGATAAAAAAACTCGAGCCAAAATAAAAATACTGGGTCGTGTAAATTAGAAACAAGTCCACTGCTTTCTCGTCGTGTTTTGTCTTCTACTCGCTCTGAATTACAGATATATTCTAAACACTCAATCAGCTCGTTCTTTTGCTCAAATACAATGTTAACTCCCCTAATGTTGAAAAACCATCTTGTGGCTGTCAATCTTGGAAGTCTCTTTTTTGTACAACACTGTCAAGTAGTTTTGTCCTCTGCGAAGACCGAGTAAAAAATCCTGGGAAACCTGACAAATTGGAGAAAAATATTTTCACAGAACTGTTTATGGCTGCAGCTTTCTGCAAAACTAAATTAAACTGATGAGCATAGCAGTGAATGTAATACGCAAAAGGATACTGTTCTCTCATTTTTGTTTGCACTCCATTAACAAACAAGTTTTCTCGGGATATCTCCCACTGGACTGTTCATTACCTCGAGCTAAACCTCCATACCGCCTGGTGACTATTGCGATCTCTGAAATTGAGGAGATACGTTCGTAGTACCGGACGGTTTGGTTACGAATTGAATTGAATTGAATTGAGAGGTTGTGGACTCTGCCCCCCCTCATCGTTGGGCCAATGGGTGGCAACGATTGTTGGCAATAAGTCGGCCAGCTGGTTTATTTACAGTTGAGAGCGTGAGCTTTGCCGCCATAAGCTCCAACAACGGCTAAGAGGGCAGCAGGTCGGGGGGTTTAAAACCCACTGCAGCAAGCAGAGACCTGACGGTCAATAGTACCGATAAACTGAACAGTCCATTGTCCGGCACATAATGACACAAGAACAGAAGAAATGGTTCGAAGACCTATTGGAACCTCCTAGTGCGCCTTTTCGAGGCGACTGGTCAGAAAGACGGAAGGCAATGGCTGATGCCATAATTGGAAAGAATCTGGATGCAAAGAAAATTACTGTATTGGTGGACAAACTGCTGGAACCAAATATTAATTTGGCAAGTATTGGAACTCCTGGTCGAGAAGAAAGAAAATGGATTGTAAATATATGGCCCATTATCCATGGACAAGATCGTGCAGTCGTAGGACTAATGCTAAAAGATATTTTGAGTGAAGAAATGCAGAAGAAACATGCTGATAAAGATATTAGTCAAATTGAATCTTTTGATTCAACAAACTGGGATGAGCAACAATTGTTATTTCATGCTGAAAAACTTGTTAAAGATCTTACTTACTACTCAACTACTGAGATTTCTAAGGTAAACAAGAGTGATACAAACTATATGCTTCCAAGAATTGTGGAATTAAAAGGATTAGTAGACAGAGTATTACTTGATAATGCAAAAATGAAGGGTATTATTGAAACCCAACAACAGATGGCCTCACGAGTTGTTACTGCTGGACCAACTTATTCATCTACCTTGATAAGTGGGAAAATTGACGAAACAACAGAATGGCCTATGCTGAAGCCAAAGAAGGAAATTGTGTTTATTCTTCCTGAAAAGGAAGATCAAACAAGTGAAGTTACAAAAAAGGATCTTCTAAGAATAATTAATTCTATCAAAGAGAAAATGCAGTTCCAGAGTATTCGGAAGATTTCAAGAGGAGGGATTCTTATAGAATCTGAAGATAAGGAAACTATTGCGAAATTATTGAAGGATGAAAGATTCAAGAAATCGGGAATTCGGGTTGAAAAACCTAAATCAAGGGGCCCAAAAATTATAATTTTTGATGTGCCCAAAGAGTATGACTCTAAAAAATTTTCAGAAGACCTTTATGAACAAAATCTCTCAGAAATGGATATTTCTAAGGAAGAGTTTATCAAAGATTTCCAAGTAAGAACTAAACGTGTACGTAAGGATAAGACAGACAGAATACACATGATAGTAGAGATAACACCTAAGATAAGAAGTCTTCTGAAGAGAAAATCTTCTATATATATTGGATTCTCATCATGCCATTTTAAGGACTTCATATCTGTATCTCGCTGTTATAAATGCCAATCATATGGTCATATAGCCTTTAAATGCCATGGAAATTTAACCTGTTCGATATGTAGCGAACAGGGTCATAAATATCAGGAATGTGGAAAGAAACAAGATGGTGATAAATGTATTAATTGTAGAAAGGAAAATCGGGAATATTGTCACCGAGTAGATTCTACGGAATGCCCGGTATACAAAAGATTTCTCAAAAAAGAACAAGAAAAGATAACATATGAATAAACAACAAATTATTAAAATTGGTCAGTTGAACATGCAAAGATCTGCTGTGGTAACTAATGAATTAATTCAAATTGCTCAAGACAAGGATCTTGATATTCTAATGCTTCAAGAACCATATTGTGTTCGTGGGAAGATTGTTGGCATACCTGGCAAAATAATATATGCAGGTGAACATCCTCAAGCTGCTATTTGGATTCGAAATCAAAGATTAACCTGTATGCCATTAGCAGGACTGACAAATCAATACCATGTATGCCTATTAGTTGACTGTGGAATCTTTAAGATTAATTTGGTTTCTTCTTATTTTAAATTTTCAGATGATATATCAATACATCTGGAACATTGGCAGAAGATAATGGATGTACTTAAGAAATCTAGAGTATTATTCTCTGCTGATTTAAATGCCAAATCTGCATTATGGAACTCTCCTATTACAGATGATAAGGGAGAAGAAGTTAACAATCTACTTATTGCAAATGAACTAGAAGTATTAAATAGAGTTGGAACACTCCCTACATATGTTTCACCGGCATGGGATACTGAGACTTATATTTATGTAACTATTTGCGACAGAAGGACTTATCCTAAGATTTCGGAGTGGACTGTCTGCCAGGAGAGTAGTAGTGATCATCGATTAATTCTATTTCAAATAAATCTGGATGCTGAAGATGTAATATATCAAGCCTATAGGAAAAGATACTCTCATCGAGCTATTAACTGGCGGTTATTTGATAAGGATTTATGCAGAAGATCGCAAATATTACTGGAAGATACTCCTGACGATATAGAATTATTTGTTCATAATGTAACTGCATTAATAATTGAATTATTTGAAAAATAATCTAAAGTTTTGCACCCCAAAAGCCCTGAACATCCTTGGTGGGATGATGAACTTGAGAAACTAAGGATCAAACTTAAAAATTTAAGAAGAAAATTGAAACAGATGTGGACTCATGAAGTAATGCACACACTTAAAGAAAATTATAAAGATACGAAGAAAAAATACAAAATGTTAATTAGAGAAAAAAGAAGATCATCTTGGCTTAATTTAGTTACCAAGAAAGGAAATGAAGATCCTTGGGGTGTAATATATCGATTATGTGCTGAGAAGAATAAGCTTCCTACAGAAATACCAGGCCTTGTTGTTGATGGATTACAGATATGCTCTATATCAAAGAATTTAAAAATTATTCTGGATGGACTTCTACCGGATGATTGTTCTGCAGACGAGGATGAATTATGCAAACAGAAGAGGGAAGAAATGAATCAAGTTCCTGCTACTCTTCCCATACCTGAGTTTACAATACAGGAGTTAAGGAAAATTATAAAGGAGCTAAAGCCGAAGAAAGCACCTGGACTGGATAATGTAACTGTAGAAATGCTCTGGAGAGTATATACTAGAATGGAAGATGTATTGTTGAAAATGTATAATAGGGCCTTGTTCCAAGAAGTTTTCCCCAGTGCCTGGAAAAAGGGTTTATTGAAAGTCATATACAAAGGATATGGGAAGGACCCTTCGCTGGTTAAATCTTACAGGCCTCTTACTATGTTACCCATTTTGGGTAAAATATATGAGCGCCTAATTAGTAAAAGACTACATGCTTACTTGGAGAAAGTTCATGGTTTACATAATCGCCAATACGGATTTCGCAGAGGTAAAAGTACAGAGCTGGCTCTGATGGATGTGCTTTCTACAGTTGAATCAAGCTCATATCAATATATAATGGGAATAACAATCGACATATCTGGGGCCTTCGATAATGCTTGGTGGCCCCAGATTATGTTTCGATTGAAGCAACTGAGGTGTCCCTCAAACATTTATAAAGTTATACTTGATTTCTTATGTGATAGAGAATGTACATGTCAACAGGGACACGTAGTATATAATAAGACATTAACCAAAGGCTGTCCTCAAGGCTCAGTCCTTGGTCCACTTCTTTGGAATGTGCTATTTGATCCACTTCTTAGAGAAGAGTTACCAGAAGATTGTGTCATATATGGATACGCTGATGATGGATTTTTATTAATCCCTGCTAATTCAAGATTCATGCTAGAAAAGAAGTCTGAAGAGGCTTTAGGTATTGTTCACCAATGGGCAACTGCTTCTAAACTAAAGATTGCTCCAGAAAAAATGGAAGGTATTTTACTCAAGGGTAAACTTAGTGTTAATAGACCTCCCACAGTTCGCTATGAGGGACGTGTTGTAAGAATTAAACAACTTGTTAAATATTTGGGAGTACAGATTGGGACTGGATTCCGATTCCTCGAGCATATCAAGTACATAACGAAGAAATCTGCAATATTATTCCACCGATTACGATCTACTACACCTGCTAATTGGGGCTTAAACTATAAGACCCTAGAGATTATTTATAAAGGAGTTTATGTGAGTATTTTAACATATGCAGCTGGTGCTTGGAGTCGCATTGCTTGTCAAGTTCATCCTCGAAGAACTTTATTATCCAGCCAACGAACTGTACTTATTGCTATAACTAAATCTTATAGAACAATTTCAACAGATGCACTCCTAGTTATAGCCGGACTCATACCCATTGACCTAGTTATATATGAACGTGGGCAAGTATCCCAGTTAAATAGGGATAGGAAGATCTCTGTGGCAGAGAAGAAGGAACTTCGGCGGAATGTTATATCAAGATGGCAGGAAACTTGGGACTCCTCAACAACAGGAAGACATACATACAATATTATACCTGACATTAACGCAAGACTTAAATGTCGGTGGATCACACCGGACTATTATGTATCGCAATTTCTCAGTGACCACGGAAATTTTAAAGCAAAACTCTATTCACTCGGATTAGTAGTCACCTCTTTGTCAGATTTGTGAAGTAGAAGATACAGTACTGCATGTTTTAAATCAATGTAAGAAGACAGAAGATATCAGAGAAAAATATACTCAAGAATTACTGACACTAGGATATGACTTTCAAGATCTTCGAAGTCTTATCCATAATAAGAATTCTTTTGAAATTTGGAGAAACCTAGTAACAGAAATGGGGAAACGGTTAGAAGAATTTGACCGGTGGTATGCATCTGTGGAAACGGACAGCGATGAAGATTGACTGTAAGAAAATTTTAGAAGAATTTCTCTCCAGTTGATTTATGTGATAAACATTATGAAGATAAACTCTAAATATAGATTAAGAAAATTTAGTTCTGGTTATGGAATATATTTAAGGTTTTTGAAGAAAGAAGGAAAATTTGTTGACTTTCATGATGTGATAAATATAATAGTCTAAAACCCCTTTTTAGGTGAAGAAAATAATTATTATAATTTTTGGTGATGGCATATATTCAGAAGATTCTGAAGAAAGAAGAAAACTTGTGTTTAATATTATTTATTTTGTTTACTTTAACATTTATTTGGATAGAGGAAATTAATCTTACATGAAGATATATAATATGCATATAACATTAACTATGGGGACAAGTCAATATAATCTCTCACTAACCCCGATAAACCTTTTGAAAATAAGTTAATATAAAGATTATATGATTTGAAGATAAAACTATTACTAGATTGATAAATCTCCTATTATACCCTAACAGGGATTACATATAGGAACGAAGCAATAGAAATATGCCTTTATTATTTATTGGAGAAATCTGCACTCCATTAACACGGCCACTCATGACAGCATCACCGTCATAGCACTGCGCAATTAATTTCGTCTTGTTCTCTCCCAGTTGTGAGTCTAGTTCTGAATAAACAGCTTTGTAAATAGATTCAGCATCTAAACCTTCTGGATTAAAAAAAAAAAAAAAACCAAAATCTCTCAAAAATGATACCATTTCTCTCGAATCGAAATACTAATACCATTTGTTGTGAAGTGGACACATCAGTGGTTTCATCTACCATTATAGCTAAATATTTTGTTTGTTTTATTTCCTCTGAAATTATTTCCCTGCAAACACACAACATGCATTCTAACAATTCATTCTGGATCGTCTTTGAAGTACCTTTAAACACAGTGGCATTTTCTAAGCGTTCTTTCATTGCAATGTCGATCGAGCTTACAAAATTAACGAGGCCCCTGAAGACACCAGGATTATCAAAGTTTCACTTTCATCATGCCCTCGTAACGCCAGTTCAAACGCTCCACAAAATTTTACTCAATCTATCAGTCTACCGACAATATATCTGTTCCTGTCCACTTGTTCATTATGTTTTTTAACAGACTCTCTGTAAGCACTTTCTAGCTGTGTACTGATGTTTATTCTACCTAACAATGTACGTTCAATATTGGCATTTTTGTGAGCAAGAGAGTTTTCATGTTTATTAATTTTCTCGCCCAAATGTACGACGTCCTTATAACCTGACTTTGTCCACGCGCTAACTTCTGCACTAAAGATCAGGCACGGAAAACAAAACAGAGCATTTGTTTTTACACAGCCGCATAGCCACTTGTGTTTTGTGTAAATATTTTTGTTAAATTTACGTATGAAAATACGTTTTTGTGATTTTGTTTCCGTAGTTATTTCTAAATGAGGCTGATCAGGAACTAAATTTTTAATTGTTAACTTTTCCTCGTACGTAAGTTTTCTGTTCGCTAAAATTGTTTGTACGGAATTCATTATGGCGATTTTTTAAAATCGTACATATTTGCTGTACCCGCCAAATAACACAGTCACATTTTCACAGTTAAAGTCTTACAACAAAGGGCAACTTTATAACATACCTCAGATAAATGTTGTCCTGCGTAAGGCACAGAAAAAATATTTTACAAACGCACACGCACACTAATTATTTAAAGATATTTACGCTCGCATTGAACCACACGCAACTACTTGTTTCCACTGGACGTAAAAACACTGAAAAAGAAACGTATGTTTGGTTAGGGGTGATAGTATTGGAGTGGACAATGCTGGCATCTACCGGGCTGATTCATAAGTTATGACTTACTTCTCTGATCAGTGCTGCTGTGCGTGCTGAAATTTGGAACTCCATTAATGAGCGACGAAACGCCAGGAGAATCACGAGCACTCGTCCAGTGTTAAATGTCGCGTAGGAGGTGACGTAATTCCTTCGTGCGCATGCGCAAAAGGACCGAGTCAGGCATGCAGGCAGCGCGTCTCGTGCACAGATTCACTGTGAGCATTACAGCGTTGTCGTATCGCCGTGACAGATGCAAACAAAGCGACGAGTGTAACTCTTTGGTAGCTGCCACTGGTAAAAGTAGATAAAAAGGAACTTTTAACTCTACAAAAAAAATGTTCTGTATAAAACTGGGTGTGCAAGTGCACCTGTGCTCTTTAACAGGGGAGCAACAACTAAATTTCCAAAGGGGGGGGGGGGGGGGCAATATACCTTTTTATAAAGAATCATCGATCCCTCCTAATGGAACGGGGGGGGTCCGGGGGTCCTCCCCCGGGAAAATTTGTATTTCAAGGTGGAAAATGGTGCTATTTAAGCAGTTTTATTATCTAAAAATTGATTATTACACAGCACTTTCTTTGTCCCCGTTTGCCCCCACTTGAAGGTTTCAGAGGAGGGCGAGGGGGGGGGGGGGGCAAAATACCCTTGCCCCCCCATACTGTTGTTGCGCCCCTGCTCTTTAATACCGGCCGCTACTGATATTCTTGTTGGTAATTTAATAAATTATATATGGTTCGACTTTTGATTCCACGCAGATTTTTTGTTTTGTAACTATAACTATGCGTGTCTTGATTGTATGTAACCTCAGAGACCGCAAACCTGCAGATACGCCCTCGTCACCGTCGGTGGGAGTCTTCGGCCACGCGGCTGTTTGGCCTCGTTCACACGATGGCGATTCCCACCGGAGAGATAATCACGTGTGTCAAGTTTGGCGACCACACATTGGAATTTCAAGCTCAAAAATTTGTCAAAAAATTAGTGCTCAATTTGTGCTAATTGGGAAGCCTATATTTCACAGACTAGAGAGCCACACCCGAAGTTCCCCGAAGTTCATGCCCGATTTCCCCCCCCCCCCCCCGGTTCTATCTCATTGTATAAACCGGTGTGGCATTAAATTTAGCAGGTCGATTAGGATAGGTTAGCTACATTATAAATACTTTAAAAACATTGTGGATGGTTGGTTATATTAGGTAAGTATAGCTACATTAAAAAATACTGTAAAATCATTTCATGGTTGTTAGCAAATAACTTTTTTAATATGTAGCTATCCAGGGCTAGGAAACCGTTTTACATGATTTCACAGTGTCTTTAATGTAGCTATCTTAACCAAAACAACCGTCCTCAATGTTTTTAAAGTATTTATAATGTAGCTAACCTAACCTTTTGCAATGAACAAAAAAAAAAACCGAAGATGCACGATCGGGCGTTTGGCTCTCTCGTCTGTGAAAAGAAGGCTTCCCGTCTCCGCATGGCCCCCACAAGGGTGGGACTGGGTGGTCCAGCCTAATTTCATTTTTATCTCAGTGTGTGAAATAAATATACATACTCGCTGTGGTTATTTTAAAGTAGAAATAAAATTTATAAACAAAACTCAATTTTGACTTATAAAATAGTAACCATAATTATACCCTGTATTTTCAGGTTAAATAACATTCTAACGAATGGTACCTATATATCATGTCATTTATATTATATCAATTCGTTTAGCTTGATACATTATGTTTAATTCATTTCCATTTCGTTCTTTTTCCAGATTATTTCGAGAGTTTCACTTTGATATGTAGAGTAAGGTTACATTGAATTTCATTTCTGTTCTTTTACTTTGTTTCATTTCTTTGCAATTCAAACATTTATATTAAAAATAGTTTTATTTAATTACATTTTGGTTTCTTTTTGATTCTGTTTCATTGAAATTTCACTTCATTTCATTATTTCATTACATTTTGGGTACATATCGTGTCATTTAGGCTACATGGTATCAATTCATTTTGCTGGTTACGTAAGGTTTAAAATCATTTCGTTTTATTTCGTTGTATATCATATCCATTTGTTTCTGTTTCTAACATCGTAGGTAAGAAATAAGCATGCAATTATAAAAAAAGGTTTTTTTTTTCTGTTAAGTCGGTTTACGGATGATAATTTTACGTGATAACGTCATAAAAAAATATTGATGAAAAATTGCATACTTTTTTAATTTTCAAATATTATTTACAGTTTTTTTGGAAAATTTAATTTAAAATAATTTGTTTAAAATATAATCACGAACAATTTATTAAAAAAAAAAAACACCTTAATATGTTTGATATTATAGAAGATTTTCCTCGCACGGTGGTCGGCCGGTTTCTTGCACTCTCGGGCTCAGGCGGAACGTGACATTTTTTTTTCGAGCGTGCAGCCGGAGTTCATCGATTTAATAAGACGTTATCACGTAAAAAAGTAGCACGTGAACGTTGAATTGCGGGGAAGGGGGGGGGGGGGGGAGGAAACCCGTCTCCGATACTCGGTCCAGGGCCAGTGATGCCAACTCCTTTAGAGTGTTCCCCCTAGGACCAACTTCAAATCCCCCCTAGATTACTATTAAAAACCCCCTAAAGTTGTAATTGTAAACCCATTTGAGAGCCAAAATCATTTTGGCCACTTGTGTTGCTGTTCTTTCTTCAATTTGTTTTCAAGTTATACACTTTAGATTCACGCCCTCAAAAAAATTTTTCTTAAATAATGTACCCGCTAAAATATCCCCCTAAATAAATTTACCCCCTAAAAAAAAAAAAAAAACCAGCATTGCAGCTTTGTTCCCCCTAAATTTGGGGGGGAAACCCCCCCCCCCCCCGAATTGGCATCCCTGTCCAGGGCCCGTGATGGAATATCCGGGCCTGAGACGGCGCGGCTCCGCTATCGTGTGAACTGGGCGTCCAGTGTCGCCGCGCGGGCTGGTGCGTCCAGAGATGCGCGCGCACCTTGGGCGGTGACGTCACAGCCGTGGAATTCCACGTATCACCCCCTCTCCTCACCCTCATGCACCCCTCTCTCTATCCCCCCCCCCCCTCATCCTCACCCAGGGGACCAATCCCTCATCGCCTTGAGAGGACCGCTGGAGTGTGTGGAGAGGGGGAAATCGTGCCCTCGTAATGTTGTTTATTTAAGAGGAGAAAAGAACGTGTTGACCGCAGGCATATGGGGGGGTTGACTTTATCGGGAGACAACGTGACGCGACAAGTTGGCCGATGTGAGAGAGAGAGAGAGAGAATGGGGGACGAGAGAGGAGTTGGAAAGGGAAGGAAAAAGAGAAGAGATCGACCATCTGCGCAGTAGGCGATCTATCCCACATCCGCCGGCAGGAGTTGAGTTGGTACCGACTGCAGAGAGAGAGAGAGAGAGAGAGAGAGAGAGAGAGAGAGAGAGAGAGAGGACTCTTTCTTCATCTGATCTTTGAATATATATATATACTGTATAGAAGTCGCGAGTGGATAGGATTTACTCTACGTTTTTCAGAACCGTATGATGAGCAGCTTGGGAACTTCACCGCTGCAGTGCGCTGCCGTAACGCCCTGTATCGTCTTAGTTGTTATTTACACGTTAGAGCGCAGCGCTGTCGCCCGCTGTCATTCCCCGCACCCCTCATCAATCATTTACTGCAGCTCAAGGTCGTTCAACGGGAGGGGGAAGGGGTGTTTGAAGAGTTCGACACTTGTCCGCTAGGGACCACCACAAGTCGATGCCCTAGAGATGGTGGCGATTGCGGCGGTGAATTAACCAACTACCTCAAAACCGTATTAGAAATTTTAACCTGGGCTGGCGACTTCTATACAGTATATATATTCAAAGATCTGATGGAGACAGGACTCGTATTCCGAGCTTCGCCCTCTTTCTCTCCTTCTCTCTATCTTACACTATCTTCCTCACTCCAGGGTGTGCACACGTTAATTCTGTAGTGAAATCAGTACTATTCCCTGACCAAAATTTAAAAATCTATATTTAAAAATATATATAACCCCTTTTCAATTTTCTGAACGAAATAACTAAAATGGCCTAGAATTATATAGCAAAAAGTATTTTTTTTCAAACAGAACTATGCATAAGCCATGAATAGCTGCTGCACTAAAAAAAAAAAAAAAAAAAAAAAAAAAAAATCACAGCCTGGGTAATGGCACAGAAACAGGAAAATGTTTTCCTCCAATTACTACCGCTGGGTGATGACATTTACAGGATTACAAGTGAATTCCCTTACTTTCCCTGGTCAAATTCCAACTTCCTCGGCTTTTCTCTGGCTTTCCCTGACTTTCCACCAGGAATTACCGCACGGAAGGGATCGTTGCCGAACGAATTACTTTAAAACTACTACTGGAAAAAAATAAATCATAAAGTGTGAAATAAGCCTCGCGTTTACATAATAAAATTATTAGCTTTGTTTAAATCTTCTACTTAATTTTAAACAATGGTATATAATTTATCTGTATAATATATTCCTACCTCTTTTTTTTTTAATAGATTTTTATCAATTTCAAGTATTGGCTTATAAACGCAATTTTTAAAAAAAAAAAAAAAAGACGTAAAGTTTACATTCACAAAGAACCATGAGGATTCATTGCTAAGAAACATTTAAAATATGCATTCCGTTATCATAAGTGAGTAAGTGACTATCCGTACGTATTTCGCCACCGGAGTTTCTGCGGACGTGGCGAAAAAGAAATCCAGCAAAGTTACGTTCGGTGTTTAACGTAAATAACATTCTTACCAAAACTATTTATTTTTTAAAGTTATATTTCTTTAGGTGCGTTATGAAAAAAAGTGATAAGAGTGAATTTTTACAATGCGTGCTCACCATGCAAATAAATTTTCACAGGATTGAAAAAAACCTATATACAAAAACATTGTAAATATCAGTGCTATAAATAGAGATTATAAACTTTTTCAAGTGTATTTATACAGGTGAAGTTAGGTTATATATCTATCAGCCCGTTATGAAAAATAAATATGAAAATGAATTTTTATGATGCGCGCGCAGCTTGCAACAAGATTTGACAGGATGAAAAAAAAAACCACTATATACAAATAAAAATTACATATATGCTTTTAAATCTTATACTTTATTATTGGTATTAAATACTGTACCATATCATTAGATCTTTTATTTATTGGGAATATTACTGATAGAAATCGTGTTTATAAACTTTTTCAGGTGTATTTTCAAGTGTTTTTATATAAGTGAGGTTATGTTCCCGTATGGTTAATTTGTTTGCATTATAAATTATAAATTATAAAATTATTATTTAATAAAAAAATATAGATTGTAATAAAAATTTAGCATATTTATTGATTTTCATTGACTACAAATCATCTGGATAATTTTACATCACTCCAGTCATTTTATTTAATGTCTATTAATTATTTGCGTGCAAAATTAAAGTATCATACCAAGTAAGTATAACACTTTAAAAAATGTTCTGTAGATTTACAAAATATTCCTTTGGGAACCAGTAGCCAAGAAATAGTTTTTAACAATACAAAAAAGATTTTGTAAAACATTACAACACTTGACTATGTTTATCTTTTTGCACATATGTATGCACTACGTTATTCGAGATGATTCTGGAAATTTCTCTCAATAATTGGTGCATGGTTAATTTTGGTTTTATCATGCTTATTAATGTGCGCAGTTATTACTGGAAAGCTATTCAGGGAACGGTTTACAAATAACTTCAACTATTGGAGGTGCTGGGACAACACAAAGCATAAATACCCGGGTAAGAATCCGAACCCAGTATTATTGCGAACACTAATTTGTAGCGATGCCGTTATTTTCACGCAAATGTACTAATTTGCAAATACCTGAAATTACAAATAAAAATTTCTGTTCCATTCACAAAAAAAAAAAAAAAAAAAAAAAAACAGTGTAAACGGTTGAGTTTCACTCCCACCACTATCAGCCTTGCCACTGTAGTTGCTGTGATCGTTACGTTTGTTCATAACTCACTAGAAATTCACATTAAACCTTTCTATATAAGCGTACGAAATACCTTTTAAATCTAAATTTAATTAAAAAATAATAATTTATTATTATTTTACTAAACTACACTCGTCGGGATTGAACCGAGGACTCCGAACGTGATGGTGTACGACATATCTTTTATTTAAATTTTTTTTTACCATTTCTTTAGTTAAATAATTTTTAAAATCCAAGATGGCGGTTGTATAAGTCAAATGAGATAGCATGAGAAAATCCAAATATTGCGGAAAGTTCTAGGATCGAAAGTGGCGGCCATTAACCAAATATGGTGATCCGCAATGTTCCAAAATTAAAGATGGCGACATGGATTTAAAAAAAAATTACTTTTAGGTAAAAATGTTATCGGGTTGTCAACTACACTCGGAGTATCGTGTTTCTGTCGAGGTGTCACATTGAAAGGTCAAGGCCATCCCAGACATCATTCGTGAGGTCACAAATATATACTAGATGGCGGCTGGTCATTGACCTCGCACCAAACACCTCACCTGAACCCTGTGTCTGAACCGACATAACTACACTACTACTACTAATAATATTGTCGATACTACTACCAGTACTACAAAAAACAAAACAAAAAATACATTATTTATTTAATGAGATTTTAGAAAAAATTCATTACTCATTAAAATATTTTAAATTATGTTAATACATTTACCCTCCTATAAATCAGTGTTTTGCAACGTTACAGATTAAATTTAATATGTTACCTTGAATTAATGAATTCTCACAAATAAGATGTAAAAATTAAATTTTTTATTGCTGAAAACATTTTTTTTTTTTTAAATCCAAGTACGTGTCGTTTGGGTTTCTTTCCGCTGTTGGTATTCCTTCAGATATTCCTCGACGATTTCTCTGACGTAGCGGTCGTAATTTCTGAAAGCGAAGAGCGTAAAAAAACTGTCCACGCCGGAGACGTTAACGGCAGGACGAAAAAATACGGACCGATGAAAGCATGTATGTATAACCTCCCAGATCTCCGCCGCTTCTTTGCCGCCATGTTTGGAACCCAAGGTTGGCCAGGTCTGGAGGTCATGAGGTTACTGCACGCATCACTTCAGCGTGCGTCATTTAACTTGTCTCAAAACTGGACATTTCTCGGAACTCTTAACCAAAGTCCTGCGTAGGTCGCGTCAAAGGCAATAGATTACCACCGACGTTTCGGTCGACGTTTCATCGGGAGCCATCATCAGGGAGCCAGTTTCCTACCGAGATTAGGTATTGCGGCCGCCGGCGCCGTAAAGCGTACCATTGCGACTCCAGGAATGACGCGTTCCTATAGTTCGCTTTGAGTGAAGTCAAACAACATAAAAGTGCAACCCCGTCACTTCTATGTTGTTTGACTTCACCCAAAGCGAACTATAGGAACGCGTCATTCCAGGAAGTCGCAATCGTACGCTTTACGCTTCACTTTGTTCGAATCTCTGGAAACGATGGTAGGGCGCAGATTATGTGATATTAATATTTATAAAAGTGTCTCGCGGTCCAGAAAAAGGTAAAAAAAGAAGCTGTCGAATGTTGCTTGGCTCTATTTTTTAATAGTGTTACGAACGCAGACAGGACCGCGATGCGCGCCAGGTTCGGAGCTGGCTGGAGGTCCTGCACGAGCCGTGTCACGTGCCGTCCGCTGACGTAAGGTAAGCCACGCGTGCCTGGCCGGATTACAAGGGTATTTGCTCCCCCCCCCTCTTCAGCCCAATGACCTTCTCCCCTCCCAACCACCGCAACATCCTTCCTCGGCGCTATTTATCTATCGCTGAGCGGCCTTGTGAATTCCGCGGACCGCCGCGTGGAGTGGCGTGAAAGGGCGCCGCCTTTCTAGACTTTTCGGGCGTTCGGGTCGGCCCGGGATGACGCGAATCGTCACAGACGCTCTCGTCGTTTCTGTAACGACGACCCGCTACTATAAAAAAAAATGGCGACGCCCGCCAGCCTTCGCGGGAGTTCCGAGCGAGTTCCGCGAGCGAAAGGGAAGTGCATGGAGTTCATCTGGATTGTGAGAGTGCGGCGACTGAGTGGCGCGAGACTATATGTGTGTGGACAGGTGCGAGGCGAGGGGCGAACCACTGTCGAGCCTAGATCCAGTCAGGAGTGCGAACTGTGGAACTTGACAAGACATTGAGTGACTTGTGAATAAACAATTTTTAAGTGCCAGTGATTTGTGATCGGACGTTTTCATGGACAAATTATTTATTACTAATGTAAATATTATTAATTAATAAAATTGTAATAACTGTTAATTGGGCTTGCGAACCTAGTTCTAAACACACAGGTCGTAACAATAGTGCATTTGTCGGGCAAGGAGAAAGATCACTCTAACCCCTCAGTTATTTGGCTGACTGATGCATGAGCATAACTACCTTAGTAGGCATAATATGAAATATGCTTAAGAATTTCGATGCTGAATGTATTGAGTTAAAAACATCCAAAATATGTTCGCTGCATGGAATAAAATTAAAATATTTTAGATCTTTTTTTGAATATTGGTGAACGTAGAACATGTTAAATACATTAAGTTCTTGAAATGTTCCAGGAGTTATTAGAAGTGTTCAAAACATTTCCAGAAGAAAAATGGGTACATTGAAATCTA
This sequence comes from Bacillus rossius redtenbacheri, assembly GCF_032445375.1. Classification (NCBI taxonomy): domain Eukaryota; kingdom Metazoa; phylum Arthropoda; class Insecta; order Phasmatodea; family Bacillidae; genus Bacillus; species Bacillus rossius. The sequence goes on along the minus strand of NC_086345.1, from coordinate 14,617,216 downwards.
CGATGCGCCGACAGGGATTTTTTTTCTTTTGTCGACACAATTGTGCAAAATTGTACAGCATCATTACTTTGTACAGGTTGCATAATGTCGTAGTAATATTCGCAGCTATCCATTTAAATGACTAGTACTGAGTTTAGAAAGTACCTATTTGATGTGTAATGACTGTATTCAATTTTTTACTATTATGAAAATTGGAAACGATCAATATTTTTTTTCTTAAATTTATTTGGGGTTTGAACGTAGAATCTATAGATTGTATTAACGTGTGTTTGATACTTGCTATATCGCACACAGATAATGCTGTTGGTCTAGACCTAGAGGATGAATATAAATAAATAAAAGTTTATTTTTTCATAAACTTGTCTATTATATAACCCCTTACTATTACACCATTAAAAAAATTGCTTCATGAATTTTAGTTACGGCCTTTCAATTTGTTGCCCAACCATAATAACCATCTGCACTTTTTTTTGTGAATAAAATAAAACATTAATGTAAAATTACAGATATTTGTACATTTTATAATAACATGAAAACATCTCCATCACTAAAAAATACTGTTCGCAGTAATACTGGGTTCCTATTCTTACCCGGGCATTGTGTTATCCGAGTACCTCCAATGGTTAAAAGTTATTTGTAAACCGTTCAACTGAATAGCTTTCCAATATTAACTGCGCACATAATAAGCATGATACAACGAAAAAAAAGTCAATTAAATTTAACATTAGATTATCTTTACCATGGTTTAAAAAAATTATGCTTGAATGAAACATCAATTAAAATTCAAAATTTATGTGTCAATTTTCGTGAGAAATACTCGGTTTATCTCTAAAAATGTTTAATATATACAAAAATAAGCATAGCCATGTGTTGTAAAAAAGAATTGGTTGTCTGTAAAGTCGGTTTACGGACGATAGTTTAAAGTGACAACGTCAAAACAAAACCTTGATGAAATGATTGCATACTTTTATGAATAAAATTGAATCATTTTTATTTTAATAATAAAAAAATAAATACTTGAAATTATACTAGTAATCAGATTTTTAAAATTCAAGAATAATTAACCTTTATTGCCGAAATTGTTGTTGTAATAAGCAATGAAAACCACATTATTTCACTTCACTTTATAAACAGTCGACGAAACAGTTCACGTCTAGATGACTTGTAATTAAAATTAAAAACTGGCGTTTAGCTATAAAGTTTAAATATAATTATGAACAAGTTTTCATATAAATAAACTGTAATCAAATATCTATCAATTATATGAATTCCCATAATATTTTAGTCAATTGTAACATAACCTATTATTACTGCACTCGCCGACATACAGCGTAACGGAACACAGAGTAACGGAACAATGAGCGTAACGGGACACAGTTTAACGGAACAATGTGCGTAATGGGACACATTTTCGTGAAAGCAGCCGGCGTTCATCGAATTATTAGACGTTGTCACGTCAAAAATACAATATATTTCTAGGAGTATTGTAAACTATTTCCTGGCAACTCGTTTCCAAAGGAATCATTTGTAGAGGTACAGAAATTCTTTTTTTCCTTACGTGGACTCGATGAGAAGAAATCTTCAGCAGAGTTTACACACGTGTTATTTACACGAGGGGCCTAGGGGAAATTTGCTTTCGGCTCTTGTCGGCATACCTGGAAGTGCTTCAATGCCGTGTGTGATGTTTGCCGACTGTCTGCTACCTGCGCTCTTCACCTTGAAGGAAGAGAGAAGATAAATTGCATTTCGCCACTATTGCCTTTACATACCTACACCGTATCAGAGAAATATAGGAGCAGCAGTTAGGGTTAGTGGACGCAATGACGTTAGTGGACGCAATGGCGTTAGTGGACGCAATGACGTTAGTGGAAGCAATGACGTTAGTGGACGCAATGACGTCAGAACGCAACCAAAAAGCGTAACTGAAATTAAAAAAAAACAATTAACGATCAGAGCGAATGAAGTAGAGTGTCAGACAACTTGACTCCATGCAAGTTTTTCGTTTTCGTGTTTATCGCGATTGTGAACATCCAAGTTTTTCATTTAACAGATATCAAATTGTGGATGTCGTACGTGTAGTGATCAAGTATAATGGCCAAAAACATTTAATACGTTGAGAAAAGATATTATGGTTTTATTTCCAGTCCGATTTCGTTTTTAAAACAGAGGGTGTCGGTGTTATGGTTTTTTTTTGTAAAATCTCTTTCTTTTTATAATTTGTAATAAATTGGTATTAAACAGATACATTCTGAACAATAAAAATTAATTAGCGTCTCATTTTTTTCTAAAGTGATTCAAATATAAATGCACAACTAAGCACATTTAATTCGTTTTTTTTTTCCATCCATTACCTTTGGTACAAATTTTTGTTCGAAAATAACAACTTTCCTTGAATTTCAAAAATTAAAAGATTATTTTTTTTTATGATTTGAATTAAGTTTTGGTTAAATGCTACTTAATTCCATGATACAACTTGCATTTCTGTGTTACGCAGGTTTTTTTTATGTGCCTTTCGGTGTTATTTCCTTTTTTCCTTCTTGAATCCACGGCAGTGTTGCCAACCCGTGTGGAAATTGTGGCGACATACGGTAATAGAGGTATTGTATAATATGTAGTATACGGTAAAACTTGTGCGGTAATCTCTTAAAAAAAAAACACTGTAATATGGGCATTATATAGGCCTATATTGTTTTCCACAACACCTTATATTTCATATTTTGTCTCATTTTTTTAAATGTAATAATTAAAAGCCAGAGTTCTGTTTATTACTGCTCTAAACTTAGAAGTCTTCTTACTTTTTAAAGTTGTATACCATTGCAAAGATTATGGAACTTCAAGCAGATATAAATATTAGAATTATCTTTTTTTTTATTAAGAAATCAAGCATTATTCAACCATGTGCATATATATATATATATATATATATATATATATATATATATATATATATTACGATTGCAAACATTTCTATCTATGTTTGAATTTTTACGTTACTGCACATTAGGAATGTATACATTTGTTTTATTTTATTTATATACAAGCTGACCCGGTGAACTTCGTACCGCCCAACAGTCAATGAATGTCGTGTTAACTTTTGGCTAAACTTAATTTAGGATTTTATTAATGTAATAAAATGAATAGTAAAAATTCAATAAAAGTACAAATATCAAGTATTTCAATAACGTGTCAGCAAGACGTTTGCTTTAATGAAGCTATGTATTTTGCTGCATAGGTTGCACTCGGGTTGATTCTCTTCAGTGAAGCACCTTGTGATATACATTTTTCGTTTTGTTATCAGGCGCAAGAACAAATAAAGCGGCTGGTTTGCCGACACATGAACATGCCACGTACCATGAAAAAAAACATGCATTTTCTAGATTCAGACCACAATAAACTTAATTATTGGCCTTGTAATTTGTTAATCCTCATGGTGAATGCAAGACGAATCGGAAATTGTATTTGTTTAAACTCAAAGGGCATATCGGTTGGGATCATCGGAATCCTCGGAATGAGAACTTCCACACCTTTAAATTTTCCTTTGAGTATCATTGCGTGAATCACATTGATCATTAGTTTTATCACTAAACGCGTTAAATTGCATAGTTTTGGTTGGTTTATATTTCGAAGCATGATGACTACCGAGCCAACCTTCAGTTGTAAATTGTGTGGTAGTAAGCCAGGCACATGCAAGAAGTTTAAAAAGTCAGTTGGATAGTTGGTGGCTTCGTCTTCGTTTGTTACACAGTCAATAGATTTGAATGAATGCCGAGTACCAACGATTTGATTCTGAATTACGAAGTTTAAATCATCCACAAATTTGTTCTTAGCCACCAAAATTGCTCGCTCACTCAACCATTTGTTATTTTTGTGGTTAGCAATGATGTTCGGGAACACTTTGTTGATGAGCTCGTCTTTCGATGAGACGAAATTGCAAAAATTCTGAGGAAATTAAATCAATCCGCTCGATTCGTAGACAGGAACACTGCCATTATCGATAGTCAGCAATTGCTTGGATAAATCTTCAACAGATAGATCTTTCAGCAATGTAACTCTCATGTTCGCTGCCAACTGAAGTTTCTTCACATAGCGGCACAGATTGGATGATTTGAGGCAAGCGTTTATTTAATCGGTAGATGTCGATCTTGGAATGATTGGCAGTGTTTGGCGGAAATCGCCAGACAGTAAAATCATTGCGCCTCAAAAACATCTCGAGTCATTCCGCAGATATTTCAATGTTCGGTCAAGTGCTTCCAATGTGCGTTTGTGCGCCATTGTGCATTATTTACAGATGATGATTTTAGATACTACTAAAACTTTGGTCATTGCGGAGTGTTTCGCAAAGTTACATGTCAGTTGTTCAGTAGTTTGAATGTTTAACGACAATTTTAACGCTGAATGAGCCGTACGGCATCCTTCTAACAATGTGGCCGCTATTCCAGAAAAAGCAACTGCTACCGCAATGTCGGATCTCACACGAACAATGGTCAAAATCAAGGTAATGAGGAATGTCTTCCCAGTTCCACCGGGGACATCCAGGAAAAATAAGCTCCATTTCCGTCATAAATTGCCTTCATTAATGTATCATACACTTTCCTCTGTTAAGGGGTCCAACAGGGGTGCATTTGTTTGAACTGATTGGTCTAATTAATGTCGATCATGTTCACATTCACTTTCCAACTCTCGATTAAATGCGTCATTCATTCCACGATTTGGCGCTGGCATTCCGAACATGAATAACAAACTGCCGCACATTAGGTAACACATGTCTTCGATCAAGAGCAAAGCCTGGTTATGCAACTCCTCATTCGCCTCATTTCTTTAACTTACACGAATTCGATGAAAAATATCATCTGACATATTATCCTTGTATTTGTTCCACAGGTCACGTGGATTCGATGTGAAGCATGTCAAAATGATGATAGCAAATAATGTGCGTATAAGACTTAGAGATGCTGTAATAATTGCTTTAGCGATTGTTGTGACCCAATGAGTATCGTTTTCAATCAAATTGAGCTCTTGACATGCAGCACGAAATGTTGTGCATACTATACCATTAACAGTTCGTAGTGATTAAAATGACGTTGGCCTACGAACATTCACCAGCAACAACCAAAAATAGAAGCATTCATCATTCTTCGGATGAACTGTGTAAATACGACCAAGAGCATCAGTATAACGCACACCCGAATGAACAGGAATCACATCGCCTTGCTTCCGACGTTGAAATTTCTTCGATGAAGCGTTCCAATTGTAATAACGTGGCATCTCCGAGTAAAGCAACGTTCGTGCAAACGGATCGCTTTGTCAAATCGCAAAGAAACTGGTCAATGTTGTCGCTGGAGGTGATTCAGCATGTTGAGCAAAATTCTACGCGGTGTAATAAACTCGTTGACCATTATCCAGATGCACCGCCAAATGTTCAACAGTGCGATGGCGTTTGTGAATAGAGAATGAAAATCTACGCCAAATCGCCTCATTGCAGTTCACATATCGACCAACTTGATAGCGCGTAATTTCATCGTTGGTATTGGATGTTTGGTTGCCAAAAACCGCCATAACCCTGCCTTCCACGATGCATTTGATGAACTTCACCGAATTGCAATACTCAACGTTGCAATGTGTCTTGAATGTTCTGGAAAGAAGTGGCGAATATGGAATAATCAACTGTTGTCGACCATGAAATTATTTCCTTTCACTTTCATGAAATTTCAAGAAATTTAATTAATTTTAATGATAAAAGTAAACAATACACCACAAAATGGGTAAAAACAATTGTCCCAAACATGGCGACGACAAACGGTATAGAGCTTTAGTTTTTCTTACTCTCTCTACTTTATTCGTTACAATATCTTCGCGGCAATTGCTTAGAGGACATAGAGAAATAACACTCACAGTTTGTACATCTGTAACTTTGTATGTCTATGGCCAACCTGCGTGACATGAGCTGTTATTTGCGGAATATGGCGGAGTTCCAAACCTAATTTATTTAAAAAATATTTTTTAATTCTATCAATATTTTAATATTTATTCTGCTATTCAGGGCATAGACGAATTCAAAAAATCATAAGACATTATAATCGGTCCAGTCGTTCTTGAGTTATAAATGGTGTAACTAACCCGACTTTGTTTTATATATAATTTTTTTCCCCGGGAACAGGATAAAAAGTATCCTATGTCCGTATCCTGGTTCTAAGCTACCTCCCTACCAATTTTCAGCCAAATCGGTTCAGCCGTTCTTGAGTTATAAATGGTGTAACTAACACGACTTTATTTTATATAGATATAGATTTAGTTAAATTATGGTCGCTTGAAACGCAGTTCTCATGTTAACTTAGGTTGCACTTTTGGAAGAAACAATTTTTTTTTGGTTGGTCACCATGACAATATATTTTTTTATGTAGGTGAGGAAAGTGTGTAGTAATTTCGTGACAACGGGGGGCCCCCCCACGGTTTTTTTCAACGTAGATGTTGGCCAACCTTGTAACTTAGGGGAAAGTTTGTGTGGTGGGGTGAGGATGGGTTGGGTAAATGAGAGGGAGGGGCGTAAAAAAAAAAGCGCGGGAGAAGCTGTGATTGGAGGGTCCCGTCCTCTCCTGTGCTTTTAATACTGGAACCAGATCGGGGCGGCTCTGATACCTGTCATCACATCAGCACGCGGCTAGAGTGACTTTCGGACCCCGGTCATTAGAGCTCGCCGACATTTTCTCTCTCTCTCACTCTCTCTCTTTCTCTCACTCTCTCTCTTTCTCTCTCTCTCTCTTTTCCGCATCGGTCCCCTCTACTTAAGTTACACGGGTGATGGAGTTACAAAAAAAAATTAATAACGTAAAGCTTCGGTGATTTTACCAGGTGTTCAGTTTTACGAAAGAAAAATGTGCCTCTGTGGAGTGCCCTTGCATTCCTTTCGAAATTCAAGGTCATTTTTTTTCTTGTTCTTCTCATCAAATTTTTTTTTTAGTCTCTCAAGTCGTAAAAAATATCTGTTAACGAAGGTTTTTTCCTCATTTGTTCTTGTAATTTTTTTTGCAAGTGATTTTAATTGAATCAATTATATAACTATAGTTTACGGATTATTACATTTTTTTATCATTTTAATAAATTATATTTAATGGTTTTGAGAATCTTTGAGATCTGTTTACTTTTCGATTAATTGAGAGAGTGAAATTGGGCGTTGTACCTTTTCAGTACACCATTTGAATGTTGCCTTTATCGCCAAACTTTATTTTTAGGATTCCATTTATTAATCATTATTAAGTTATGTTATCGAAAAACCTTATAATATAATGTTTTCTTTTTAAATTTTGCTTTTAGCAGTTAAACTGTTAACAAAGCCAGATTACTGTTCGTGGGTTTAATTTCATGGCGTTCATTGAATCGTTTCCGGTATGGAAATGATTTTCAAAAATAAAAATAGACTATAATTTTTATTTTACATACATTCTATGGAGTCTACTTTAAGCTGAAATATTGTTGTCATCTTCTGTGGATAATAATGATACCTTTATTTAAAGCTATAATTACTTTAACCATCGACTTTAAAGTTTATATTTAATTAGCTAAAATATTTAAATATTGGCTGTGGTGCAGAATTTATTCCCGAGAAATAATATAATCAAAGCGGTGGCTAACCTGACAAAATATTTTGCAAAAGGAAAAGGGCTACCAATTACTTTATTTTTTAAAAAAATTTTTGCATAACATAAATTATGAAAATTTATGTGTTTAGTAGCAGAAATTAAGCTGTGATTCGTAACGTGGCTTATGTTATGTTTCTAGGATGCAAATCAGCACTAATTGGGTAGTAATTACTGACAAGATTTTGAGTCTGATATTCCAAATGAGTAGTGGCTAAATAGGCATACATACTTAAGGGCGCTACGACATGAGGTCTTGGGATGCCTTCTTTTCACAGACGAGAGAGCCAAACGCCCGATAGTGCATCTTCGGGGTTTTTCTTTGTTCATTGTAAATAAATATGGCGGTGTTGATAAAAGGATACTAATGGTCAATTAGGTTAGGTTAGCTACATTATAAATACTTTAAAACATTGTGGACGGTTGATTTGGTTAGGATAGCTACATTAAAGATACGGAAAAAAAAAAACATGAACTTCGGGGAACTTCGGGTTTTTGCTCTCTCGTCCGTGAAAAATAGGCTTCCCATGAGGTCTTAACCATCAGTGTAGGGAAGTTCGCTTGGTTAGAATTATTGGACGGTGTGACTCTTTCCTTGTCTTGCTTGCTGTTTGCCCCTTCCGTCCCTTACCACTACGTCTTCTTCTTGTTCTTGGATACCTCACCCATGCTCCTTTACATCTCGGCGTGTTTATCAGCAGTCCCGCCTTTTATTTTTTGATCTTTTTACACCCACCTGCTACTTCCCGGCTAATGGAATGTCTGGGGGGAGAGAGAGAGAGAGAGAGAGAGAGAGAGAGAGAGAGAGAGAGAGAGAGAGAGAGAGAGAGAGAGAGAGAGAGGAGATATAGAAGGAAAGAGATGAAACAGAAGCAATAAGACTGCGCGAGCTGGAATTTTCTACGTCTACTTCAAGAGGTTAAAGGTACGGCGTATGAAGGAGATACGTCAAAGAAAATTTTTTTTCTAGATTTCTAAATTTTGTTTCCCCACCTCCCCCCGATCACTAGGCAACGGCCAGGGGAAAAGATAATGTGTGTCTTTCTTTAAAACAAGACATACTTTTTTCTTTTAAGGAGAAAGGGGGGGGGGGGGATGTTCAATGAGATGTTTACAAGTATAGCGCAGTTGAAATGAAATACAAAGATGTTTCTTCCCATCTTAAGATTTTTTTTTTCCTCCCTTCTTCTGGCATTCAGCGTGTTGTACTACGACTTTCATCTCTGTGGACCACCTTGAAACACACACACACACACACACAAGGTATGATACTGCACAATGCGGTACGTAATATTTCTTTCACTGCCGTCGTCATTTGCGACGCGCAACACGTTCAAGACGCCGTAGACACGGGAACCAAAAGACTACGCATTAGCTTCAACGGTCTTAAATGCCAATTTGGCTTTCTTTAAAACATTTTTGACGTGACAACGTCTAATAAATCAATGAACGCCGGCTGCACGCACGAAAAAGTGTCCCGTTACGCACATTATCCCGTTACGCTGTGTCCCGTTACGTTCATTGTACGCTTGCGCCGCATCTATCTCTCTTCCACTCGATTGGAACAACCATCGATTTGACTTTTTCGAGGCACATTAAACTTGAAACACTTCCATTCGTTTCCTACTTTTCCTATCATCGTCCTATCCTTAATGGAAGAAGTTTATTAGCAAACATGTATAAAAGTTATAGTTAAAATAATCTCTTCGCTAAAGAAATAAACATATTTGAATTAATGAGTGCAAATAAAAGTAAATTTATCAATTAAATTGTAGATTTCATTTCACTCCTTATTTCTATCAATTCAAAACAGTGATAATTCAATAAAAATGAATCAATTTTATTCCTAAAAGTATGCAATCATTTCATCAATGTTTTGTTATGACGTCACGTTAAACTATCGTCCTTAAACCGACTTTACAGACAGCCAATTTTTTTCTGAAGTTCCACACATCGTATGCATGCCCGGGTAGGCGAAGCCCTTAATTAATGTTCCGATTACAGTTATAAGTATATAGTTACTGCGTAATTTGTTTATGATTCAAAATTCGTCTATATTTATTATTTTAACTCAGTAGACGAACTAGACAACATCTTTCTAGGCAAATTATTAGTAAGCATGGTTTTTGCAGCACACATACCCTTTGAGGAATGTAGACAATTAGTTGTAAGCAACCAGTGTCAGCTACAAGTTTGTAAGCTACAAAATTATCATAAGCCCACGGTTTTTTTCCCTGTAACCTACAAGTAAATCACTGTTAAACTTGTCAAATTTTCACATGTCGTTGCAAGTTTACAAGTGTGCTTCTGAGAAACACCATATTTTCACAAACATGTAACATTTTTCTTGTTCATTTCAAATCTTATACTTTTGTGGAATGTGAAAGACTCTTGGAAACTAGTTGCCTATAAATAGTTTGCTTGCATACATGAAATACGTTTTTCGAGGTAATACTGAGTATTCCTTACAAAAAAATTGGTGCATAATTTTAATATATTGATTGACGTTTCATTCGAGAATAATTTAAAAATTGGGGGTTGTCTGTAAAGTCGGTTAACGGACGATAATTTTACGTGATAGCGTCATTAGAACACATTGATGAAAAATTGCATACTTTTTAATTTTCAAATATAATTTACAGTATTTTCAAATTTAATTTAAATAATTTGTTTAAATATAATCAAGAACAATTAGTTAAAAAGCCCGCCTTAACCTGTTTGATATTATAGAAGATTTTCTCGCACGGTGATTGGCCGGATCTTGCACGCTCGGCTCAGGCGTGCAACCGGCGATCATCGATTTATAAGACTTTATCACGTCAAAAAAAAAAGTTAAGGTAATCGAATAATCAATAGGCCTACTTGAACCTCATTTTGTTTTATTGTGCTCGCTGACGTGCGCAGTTAATACTGGGAAAGATATTCAGGGAACGGTTTGCAAATAAATGGTAACTATTGGAGGTAGTGGGACGAACACAAAGCATAAATCTAGGTCTGGTAAGAATCCGAATCCTATCTTGTGGTGATACAGTTGTTTTCACGTGACTGTACAAATTTAAAAAGGGGGTTGTCTGTAAAGTTGGTTTACGGACGATAATTTTACGCGATAACGTCATAAGAAAACATTGATGAAAAATTGCATACTTATTCATTTTCAAATATTATTTACAAGTTTTTGCAAATTTAATTTAAATAATTTGTTTCAATATAATCTCGAACAATTAGTTAAAAAGCCCGCCTTAACACGTTTGATATTACAGAAGATTTTCTCGCACGGTGGTTGGCCGGTTCTTGAACGCTCGGCTCAAACGGAACGTGACAATTATTTTCGTGCGTGCAGCCGGCGTTCATCTGATTTATAAGACGTTATCACGTCAAATAAAAAAAAAATTGTAAGTTTTACATTAATATTTCCGTTGAATTTCAAAATAATAATGATGATAAGTGAGGCAAGTTCTGCTCGGCTCTGCGAAGAACATTTGCCAGCAAGGATGTCGTCGCCAGTGTTTGCTAGCTTCTGGTTCCGCCGGTCGGAAAGTCGAAGACTCCTTCACAATCAAGGACAAAATCGGCGCGCGCTCTTAAGACATTGTGTGGACAAGGAGGAGTAATGCTCGCTCCTCGGCGAAGGAAAAAAAAAAAAAAAAGGAAGAGGAAGAAAAAAAAGCGAGGTCAAATGACCAGTCGTATACGCATGGCAGCGCGCGCACGCACTCTCACACTCAGCAAGCAGAGTGTCTTAGGCTGGGTTCACAATTAAAAAAATTAAGCGAGTGCATAGCAAGCCATGCACACGACCTGTGCACACGACCTGTGCGAACTGCGAAATCGGTTCACAATTGAATTCTTACTGTTAATTTCAGCCAATGAAATTTCGTGAACTATGCGACATCTGTTAGCAATGTTAGTAAATAAACATATTAACTTTCAAAATAACGATAACACTATTATTATCTCGACATTTTCTTACCACAATATGGTTAATAAATATATACATATTTCTAGTCCCGCCAAAAAAGCACCCTGCTCTTCTCTCATTGGCTGTTGTGCCATGCGTACGCGACCGAAATAAAATATATTCATTTCACTCCTATGCGCACGACCTCGCTCCCATGCACACGACCAACTTTCTGCTATTGTGAATCGTTAGGCTAGGAAACATGGCGTTCATATCCTATGCACACGACCTACTGTTACTGTTACTGTTATTTTTTTCAATTGTGAACCCAGCCTAAGTGTCGTGTGACCTCGCCGGATGGAAGGAACAGAGAACTACTTTGTGCGCACGACGACTGTTCAGCGTCGCGGAAGGACACCACGACTCGGCCTGACCTCAAGGTCACCTTCTGGCTGAGACTGGCTCTTGCAATTTATTGTTCACACTTCCACTGGACACGGGAGATAAATGAAATAACTTCGTGAAACACACGTAAAACACTTTTTTTTTTTTGCATGTTCTGCATTTAAAAAAAAAAATTACATGACCTAAAAAACAAAGTTGTAACAGGGTTTGAAATGTTTTAACGTTAGAAAATGTGATACAAATTTCAATTATTTGTACGATAAGAAAACGAAAAAAAAAAAAAAAACTCGTAGTAAATAAAACAGGGACTTCTTTCATTCGAAAAAAAAAAACGTTATAATATATACATACTCTAATTTTCAAATTTTTAAAACTGGTTTTGGCCAGGGTAAAAAAAAAATTATGAGTTTGCAGCACGGGGAAAACTGATACGCGATATGCGACATTGATCGTTCAGTCTGGAATACGAGCCTGCATCATTGTCGTCATATGACTTGGGTGCGTGCGGAGCTTACGCTAACAGACGTTGTAGTACTAGGCGATTGTGTACCTATGCCAAATGCTTCACGTGCCTCTTGAATGACCGCCACGATAAAGGAGGGGGGGGGGGGGCCCTCCTTCCGAGGACTCGACCCCCCTTTCCATTCTGCCAATCACGTGTCTCACCTGAGTAATTTTCCTTACCCCCACCCCCCTTCAAAATGGCAACAACCAAGCTTTTACGTTGCCGAGATCGCTAGCTTATTTTGCTCTTGCCGTTACATAAAATATACTTTCATAAAAAAATTCAAAATATTCTTCAAAAAAAATAACGCGTGCAACAAAATCGATTTCTTTGATGTGAAAAATCTTCCGAACGAAGATTTTTTCTGTAATTCTGTAACGTTTTTGAAGACTTTTTTTTTTGTTGTGTTAGTTTTAAACTTTTATTCCCGTGTGTTCGGGTCATTGAGAAACTGAGGACACGTATTTTACACTCTTCCTTGATTCCCGTGAAAGGAATCACCTCCCTGATTTTTTTTTTTTCGAGGTTAAAGGTTTCTTCTGAACAGCCTGTACTAAGTACGTCGTCTGGTTTTATTTATTTTTTGGACACCCCTGCGCGGCCAGAACGCAGAGGCGCAGGTGAGCTTCTCCGAGATATGGTAATACGCGGAGGATCCAGTATACATATATATTTTTTAATCTTCCCCTCTCTCTCTCTCTCTCTCTCTCTCTCTTCTTTTTTTTTCTTTTACGAGGACTTAGGCCCCTCGCGACGCTGCCGAAGGCCGCCGGCTCCTCGCGAAAGGTGTTCGCGTGGTTTTCGTTCTCGGCATGGCATTAAAAGAGGAGGGAGAAGATGAGGAATGTTGTTTGGAGGAGGATGATGTGGGGGAGGGGTGGGGGAAGATGACAGGAGGGTGGGGAGAGGGGGTAAGTTGAGGAGGACCAGCATGCAAAGCGGCGGAGTCCTCGCCAGCCAGCATGGCGGCGCGCCAAGGAGCGATGAGCAGGGCTGTCCAAACAGCTGTTCCGCAGCAGAAGCAGTACAACCTTTCAACATATATACTGTATAGAAGTCGCGAGTGGATAGGATTTACTCTACGTTTTCTCAGGGAGCGTGTATGATGAGCAGCTTGGGAACTTTCACCGCTGCAGGGGCGCTGCCGTAACGCCCTGTATCGTCTTGGGTTGTTATTTACACGTTAGAGCGCTGCACTGTCGCCCGCTGTCATTCCCCCGCAACCCCCCCCCCCCCCCGCCCAATCCATCATTCACTGCAGCTCAAGGTCGTTCAACGGGAGGGAGAAGGGGTGTTTGAAGAGTTCGACACTTGTCCGCCTAGGGACCACCACAAGTCGATGCCCTAGAGATGGTAGCGATTGCGGCGGTGAATTAACCAACTACCTCAAACCGTATTACAAATTTTAACCTGGGCTGGCGACTTCTGTACAGCATATATATTCAAAGGTTCAACAGATAGCCGCTCCGTTGTGGACAGTAGCGGATCCAGAGGGTAGGCTAAGGGGCTCAAACCCCCTCCAAAAGCATCTGGGTCCACTATTATTTTACTGTTTGCCTTGATAAAGCCTAGCCTCAGCTGGGTCAAGCCCCTCCCAAACCAAAATCCTGGATCCGCCACTGGTTGTGGACACGGACAAATTTGGAGCGGTTATCTGTACTGTAATCCCAAAAACATTTATTCTTCTGTTGGCGCCACGAGTCGTGAAAGTGACTAGAGAAGGGTTCGGCACTCACTTAGTGTTTCGTGCCTTTCGAAAATAAATAAATAAATAAATAAAACATTCCTAGTAGTATCACCGAATAAGGCCCTCAGTTATGTAGAGTGAAGAAAGACTAAACAGTTTCAGTTAAGTTATGCACAGTAAAAATAGAATTATAATGGCAATATCAAATTGCATGAAATATTTTTTTTAATGCTAGTCCAAAACCAAATGACTGTTTTCTGTTGTTACATATTATTTAGCAAAAATTCACATTAGGATTTATAAAAACAAAATCATTTTTTAGACGTAACATAATTCTTCTATCAATTCATTATATGTATTTGTAAAAATAAATTATCAGCAAGTTCTCTAGGAATTTAAAACAATAAATAACATTTGGATGAATGTAACATCTGTTTCGTCTTAGATTCGAACCGAATATTCGAATTTAACTGTGTATCAGTATGCTTAAAAATATATACATTTTTTTAAAGTTTTGAATCAAAATATACAGGTTATTTTGCCTGGGGGTAAAGTACATCGTTACAATTTTTATTAAATATAGTAATAAAGTTCAAAGATAACGCCAGGAAATATTCATTCATTTTATGAACACACACATGTAATACAACATATTCAATTGACATTAAAGACACATATTAACACATTTAATATAGTTGATCTTTTTAAAATTTGTATGCTCCACACATTTCAATAGGAAGTGCGATATATAATGTCAGTAACTTTGATAAACTAAACACCATTAATTCACACAATAAAACTATCATGACTCCAAAATACTATAAATTTAATAGAAAAAATTGATGCATTTTAAACAACCATTGTTTTCCTAGCACATACACTTTGTACAAACACAATTCATTCATCTTTTTAATAAAGTTATTGTAACCTGATGTCAAGTAATCGTGATGAAGCAGACGGCACAAATACGAGAAACTGACTTGCATTCCAGAGCACAGCGTCGTCAACCTGGTTTATGTTTTCATCGGGAAAATGGTGGGATGTTCACATGCAATAGACCACGTCTACTCCTGACCCAGTTTCCTGGTCCCTGTCGTAGTGAGAGCTTCTTCGTGATCAGTTGTCCATGAGATGTTAAGTCTCAACAAAATAACGCAAAATACCTATAAATCTGGAGTCAAACACTAATGATGTTCCCACGTAATTTAGCTATGTATCAACTTTTAAAAGTGTTTGTTTGATGTCACTTTATTAAACAGTCATAAACGATATTCAAATAAATATATCATATTTTTAAGTGACTAAAATAGAGTTTTTATTGATGTCCAACTGACTTAGTAGATGATAACATTTTCAAAATAATAAACTGTACCGCCAACTAGTATTTTTGGCACGATTCTAAATTTGAATTTTTTAAATATTCTGTCGTCAGACATTTTATTTTTTTGCTGCAAGAACTTAAACTTTTTCCGCCTCCTGTACACTCCCGTTTAATCTTTGTCAGACCTGTCTCCCCAACCTTTCCCAGCACAAATCTAATTTGCCAACCATCTAACGACCCAGCATGTGCTATCGTCTTATCCCTGCCTTGGTGCACATACGTCGCCTGCAATTCGCCTCCGAGCCGTGACAAGAACTGCTATGTCCTGCAAGCTCTCAGGGCAGGCTGTTTCTAAGACCACGCCTGACGTGAGCACTCCATGGCATGATCTCGAGTCATTTTCACCAATGTCCAATCACGCCTCCGAGCTCAGTAGAGCCTCGTTCCCACTGTCATCGCAGTTTCCTTACCCCCTCCCCCCCCCCCCTTCAACAAGCTTTCCTGGGAACACTGCCCAGAGCACTGACCCGCTACTAACCCCGGCCAGGGTCGGCCTGTCTCAAGGTCTCGACACTAGTCTTCGAAAGTACCGCCTATGCCTTCTAGCGGCAGAGTTGCGAATTATTACCCCTGGGTGTTTGAATGCCCGCTAAACGCCTGCCCCCCTGGCATCTCCCGCAACAAACGGTACCCTGTAGTTCATTTCAAAGCCACCAGAGCGCTGCACTAGTCCCCTCCATAAGCCCCATGCTTTAGCAGTCGCCTCGGGTGAGTAGATCTCTTCTTGTTTCGGACACCCCTCAGTAGGTCGCGCTGACATCGGCCAGTACCACCAACTTCGAGATATCGAAGCCAGTATTTCTCGACAAGCTCCTCGGTAATCTTCGGAACCTTTCGGTACAGAAACCGAAGGCCCCCCTTTTTCTTTTTATTGCCGTCGTCTTTTAATTACGAGACAACCGGAGGCTGATTCTGGAAGCCATCTCGCTCTAAGGTTAGTTTTTGACAACCTTTATTCCCCGACCATCATCATGGTTAGAAGCCATTTTCTGCCTATTTTGCCAACTGTCTGTGAACCAGATCTGAACATGTTTGTTTCGGATCTGTTCACAGACAGGGACCAAGGATCGGATGAGGACCTAAGAACACTGCCCTGGAGTTCTTCTTCCGGCAATCAGGACGACTTTGGCGCCCTGGCGGCTCGTTAGCAGCCCAACTTCGGCCAGCAATCGTCAAACATCCACTACTCTGGTTTTTTTATATCTTTAGAATAACATTAAATTACTACTCGGAAAGGATCGGAACACCATACATTTTTTTTCGGGCCTTTAATCGCTCTAACTGTCCTGGGATTGTGAAAGGAACTTAACCTGTTTATTGTTGCTGATTGTATTTTAATTATGTTTTATGATTAAGAGTCATTTTCTAATTATGGCCAGCCCATTCTTTAGATAATGTAGTATTATATCCATGGTAATATCATTGCATAACCTTAATACATTTGTCAATCAATTTATCAAATAACATCTTATTGTGAAAAAAAAAACGAAAGTTAAATAAACATAGAGGTACTTATATCTAGACGAAATCATTATTTTGCCTTCTGAAACTAAAAGATCCACTAGTTACACAAGACATCAAGCCAGAGTGAAGTGCAACAAAATAATAACAGAAGTTGGGTTTACTCTGTCATTACTAAAGTGTAACAAACCAAAATGTGAAAATTACATATATTACACTGAGTTTCTGAGTAACTATTTTCTAACTTACATGTAATTAATAACACATTTAATTTTAAAATTGTATAACCTATACAATCATGTCTAACATGAATAACCTTAACAATCTGTGATCTAATATCTATCAATTAATGAAGACAGCGAAAAAAAGGAACAATTTAATTTTAACCGAACTGAAAAATTATTACTAAATAAGTAGTGACGGCTGAAACAAAAGCACCTAAGAAATGAAAATCTAGAGAAAAGAAACCAAAACCTGAAAACTTTACTAACGGTAGCGTTGCATCTATGATCAGCACCCTCGCCGCGTTTCTCGTGTGTGCATCAATAATACTCAGCAGTTTCAGCTTCTGGACTAGTTTCACAGTCTTGCTGGCTTCGGAAGTGGCAAGCTCGCACGAAGATATCAGCAAGGCCAGTTTGGAAAAATGTAATAGGCTACTGATCACTGAAGCGACAGAGGTATGAAATTGCAAATCATGTTGGTAGCCATCAACACCACGCGGCAAGCTATAGTACAGAGATGTGACGATGGAGATGAAAGTTGCAATGACATCCAGCATGATCGGTAGACCGTACAGTGAGTTTATTGATTCCACAATATCGGAGAGTTTGCCGTGTAATTCCATCAGCTGAATGATCTTCAGCTGCAACGAATACACTACCGTGCTCCAATATGTACCCCTCAGGTATACGCTATCCGAGTTGGTCCGAAAAACTGGGCTCGCTGCCAAATTGTCTGAAGCATACTCCAACATCTCGCTCATTGAAACGTTTATAGCTTTGAACCGTTGGCTCAGGACGATCACCACAGTGATTAGGTTCGTGGTCACTATCAAGGAGATTATCAAGGGAACGCACGCGAGAACCCAAAAGAAAATAACCGTGGGTTGTCCGTACCAGACATTGACGTAAGCATAGTACGTTAGTGCGATGGTGGTGGCGGAAAAGCAAGCTATGAGAACTAGCTGTAGGATAGTTGCTCTTCGGTGCGATCCCTGCAGGTGTGTCACGAGTGCTCTGTCTGCTTCGACGAGCCTCGCAAGTACCTGCCGCCTGCTCTCCTCCTTCCTGAACAGGTTGTTGTAGAAGTACCCCGACACAGAGCAGTAGACGGCCGCGGTGCCCACCACGTGGCAGATGTTCAGCAGAGTCTGGTCGTGTCGGAAGAGGGTGAAGAGGTGCGTGGCGCCGGTCGCCGCGACAGCCAGGGCGACGGCTGCGTTGTACAGCGCATGCGCGTAGCCACCGGCCGGCGAGAGTCCTGCCGCCGCCAGAAGGACATCCACCGGCCACAGCGAGGACTCCAGGTCCTTCGGGTTCAGCGAGAGCCTCGCCATGCTGGAAATACATGGTAGGTTCCTTGAGATGGTTAGGCTTCCGGGCTTCAGCCTGTATCGAAGGCGTAAATTTCGCCAACGTTTCGCTCGACCTTGCAATCGCTTTAATCCCTCAGCTTGTACTCTATCAAGTACCACCCAGAAGTTTGATATGGAGTACCTGATCCACTGGACCTGTACATCATGCCTAGGGAATGAAAATTGTCTGATAATCGCTAATATGACTTCCTGCCTGCTTTGGTGTACTTAATTTAATTGGCACACTCCAATAACCAACGACCCTTATTCAGATGACCAAGTTTGCGAAGCAGCATATAATACAAAAACTAATATTTTTATATTCCGAATATATAATTTTATGTCTTTCTATTTCAATTATATTAATTTTTTTTATTTAAATTTTTTTTATTTGTACCAGGATTTTTCAATAAATTTGTGGGTAAGTGTTTCCATGTAACATTATTAATTGGTATTTAATATATAGTACTGCTATGCCTATCACCACCCAGGCAATTGCTCGCCTGGAATGTGGTTGTTCTACTGTTCTTGTAAATTCTCCTGCCTTTAAATACTTCCACTTTGAGGGGAGTGTTCCTTATTTGCTGCAGCTGCGGGCAAATCAACGCTTTTTTATTGATTGGTGTGGCGAATCTGAGCTGGGCCTCTTTGATTGGCCAGCAGCCCCAACCGGTCAGAGGTGCCCCAGCTCCGATTGGCCTAAACCAACCAGCCAACCGGAAGAAAAGCTTTTCGCACCTCCTCCCTCCCTGTACCTTCACCTCAAAGGTAGAATCAGGGAACAGCTGATAGAAGTGTTGGAATAGGCCTATCAAAGCTTCGACACAAGCTTGTTGCTTATCACAAGAATCAATATTGCTTGAAAGCATACCCCTCCATTTGACCGGCTGACACAATCAGGTTTCTCAGGTACACGAGAGCAATCTAGGTTGCCCAAATGCACTTTCAGATTCTTTAGGCTAATGTTCTAGCCTTCTAAGCAATCTGCGTTTAGGCCAGGGTGTCACCCGCATTAACCCGGTTAGGGACAGTGAACTACTTCGTCCTGGGTCGTGAGATCCACGAGCACCCACCACCGACTGAGGCTCAAATCAATTGGATCAGACTGCGGCCGTGCTTGCCGAGAATGTTCTCGAATGCTTCCGTTGGAACTGAGGCAATGGTACTGGTCCCTACCACACCTCCCACAGTCTCGTCGAAGGTGTTCCTCCCACCATCCGAATGTCTCCACCCTTGTGTCCCAGACATCTGGGGAAGATCTATGCAACTCTGAACCCAACCATTAGGGCTCGTGTGCTGAGTCGTCCCGTGCAATCATTGGCGCCTCGATCCAGGGTTAACATCCCTTCCACTGGACCCCATGCACCTTATGCAACCGTGCTTTCGCCGGCAGGAGGCGAGTTACCCCGCCCACTGCAGCCAGGTCAGCCATCCGGGGATCTCGGTGTCAGCAGAATTTCTGCCACACTTAGCCGGCGGACCACTTTATGGGCAAATGCTCCTACTAAGGCCTCTGTGCTATTCTGCAGAAGAATTTTAGGCTGTGTCATTTCACCCTCCAGGAACACAACCTAGAGGCGCAGATGTTCACGCAGGTCTTCCATCTTCCCACAGTTGGTTAGAACATGGTGTACATCATCGTTCTCATGGCAATTCAGGCAGAGTTCTGTGCCCACCAGCTCAAACCGGTGCAAACTAGCCCGGAAGTTACCGTGACCAGTTAAGATCTGCGCAAGCGCATGGGTAACTTGGAGGAACCCAGCACGCACGCGACACCGCACAGACGGGAACACCACGTAGGTCTCTCCGACGTGTCCCATCTGAACTGCCACGCAGCGAGACTGTGCTCCTGCACCAGATGTTCAAGTGCAGAAGTCAACTCTTGTTGGATTCTGAGGCGGGCTAACGCCCCACGCCCACAGCTGCAGCTAATCAAGGGAAAATAAATATTTACAGGAAATAATATTTAAAAGCAGGAGAATAACAAAGAAAATCAGTTATGTGCCGCCAATCAGTATTTTGGGCAAGATTTTATATTTGAATTTTTAAAAAATTCTATTATCAGTCATTCTTTTGCTGCAAGAATTTAAACCTGTTCCTCCTCCTGTACACTCCAGTTTATCTTTGTCAGACCTGTCTCTCCAATTTTTCCCACCCCTAGATTCGATTTTGCCGAGTCTTATGTAATTCAGTCTGTGTAACATTTTATTCCCGCCTTGGCGCACGAAAGTCGCCTGTAATTCGACTCCGAGCCGTGACAATAACTGCTATGTCCTGCAAGCCATCATGACAGGCTGTTTATAAGATCTCGCCTGACGTGAACACTCCATTGCATGATCTCGAGTCATTTTCACCAACATCCAATCACACCTCTGGGATCAGTAGGGCCTCGTTCCCACTGTCACCGCAGTTACCACAACCCACCCCCTCTCCTAGTTTTCCTGGGACCACTGTCCAGAGCACTGATCGGCCACTGACCCCGGCCAGGGTCGGCCTGTCCCAAGGCCACGAAACCAGTCTTTGAAGGTACCGCCTATGCCTTCTAGCAGCAGAGCTGCGAATTATTTCCCCTGGGTGTTTGAATGTCCGCTAAACGCCTGCCCCCTGCCTTCTCCCGCAACAACCAGTACCCCGTAGTTCATTTCCAGGGCACCAGATCGCTGGACTAAATCCCTCCATAAGGCCTATGCTTTAGCAGTCGCCTCGGGTGAGTAGATCTCTCCTTGTTTCGGACTCCACTCAGTAGGTCGCGCTGACATCGGCCAGTACCACAAACGTCGAGATATCGAAGTTAGTATTTCTTAACAAGCCCCTAGGTAATCTTCGGAACCTTTCGGTCTGGAAGCCAAAGCCTCCCCCCTTTCTTTTGTTTCACTTCGTCTTTTTATTACGAATCGCTGCCGCCCCAAATTTACTGCGCGCCGTGACTCTGGACTGACCACTCTGTATCTTCGGCATCAATACGTCACTCCATTTTTTAAAATGGTAATCAGCTAGACAAGGGATATGATTCCCACAACTTTAGTGATTGGTATTTAGTCAGTCCGTGTAGGTCTACCTCGTAGGTGTAGTCATGTTTTATTAATCATAATTTATTAATATTTTTAAATCATGGAAACGTCCGCAAAACCAAGGGTTCTTGAGCCCAGCACCCGTGCTGATCCTGGAAGCCATCTCCATGTTTGGTGAGATTTGACAACCTTTACTCCCCGACCATCATCGTGATTAGAAGGCTTTTTCTGCCTATTTTACCAACTGTCTGTGAACCAGTCCTGAACATACGTGTTTCGGTTCTGTTCACAGACAGGGTCCACGAAACGGACAATTTTCCAAGAACCGGACAAGCTCCCAAGGACCAGATGCCTAACTGACCACTCCACCCTCGAGTCCTCCCTCCAGCAATGGGGACGACTAAGGCGTCCGGACCCCTCGTTACCAGCATAACTTTGGCCAGCCATCGTCAAACTTCCAGCTATCCAGTTTTTAGATCTTCAGAATAACATTAAGTTATGTCGTTGAACTGATATGAACACCATAAAAATATTTATTCAGGACTTTACTCACTCCTGGTGTGCTTGTTGTAAAAGGAACTTAATCTATTTATTGTTGCTTATTTTATTTAATTTTTATTAATGATTAATGAAATTGTCTAAGGGCCGGCCCATTACACTAATAATGTGATATTAAATCTATGTTATATCAATTTTTTTGTTAATCAATTTATAAAATATCATCTTACTGTAAAAATTATCAAAAGTAAAATAAAAACAGAGGTACTAATATCAAGACTAAATTATTATTTGGCCTTCTGAAACTAAAATATCCGCTAATCACCCCAGTCATCAAGAGAGAGTCAAGTGTAACAAAGTTATAACATAACTTGAGTTTACTCTGTTATGACTGAGGAGTGTAAAAGTTGGCAACTGCTAACCTGATGATGGCGGACGCAAGGTCTTGCGAAACGTCAGTGAAATCTTTGCCTTCGACGCGCCTACACTAAAAAATCCTAGCAACTGCAGTTAATTATAAATTAGGAACCAATAATAATGCAAATTTTCGTATCTCTACAAACTAATTCCTACATAATATTTTATTTGTAAACCTGTGAGTTTAGGGTTTGTACATAATTATTATGCAGGGAAATGTTATAAACTTTGGATTATGCCAGATGTTGATTTCTCATCAGCAATATATTATTGAATTATTTTGAAGTGAACCACTACTTCTAATGACTATGTGACGTGAAAATTTCCACTTTATTACGTGTAAGAGCAGGTATAACACTATGAAAGTAACCAATCCACGATGTTAAGTTCTTAAGCTGACCAGGTTCACCTAACCGTAAGTTCGCATTTAAACAAAATGGTGGAGAATACGTTTACTAGTTAAAAGTGCTTACTATAACTAAATTATACTTAGGAGTTTAAAAACTGATAATTCTCTATTAGGCTCGATTAAAATTTTATTTTTTTACTTTAATTGTAATAATTTAGTTTCTAGCTAATTTTCAATATGAGATGTCGAGTGTTTTTTTGCACTACCCAATTGAATTAGTGTCGTTATGGCCACCATGTTAGCTGACCTTTGCTTTCAAAGTTGCTTTGTTTGGATAAAAAATGACTAAACATTTCTTAAAATTACAAAAACAGATCTCATTCTTTTTTTCTTTTCTTTATTTACCTTTTACATGTAGAATATTTTATTTTTATAACAAGATATTTTCTTAAATATGTGTGACTATGGTTTTAAAATAACATTTAATAATAAAAACTTTCTAAAAATTACACTGAAGATTTGGAATATTCAGAAAACACGTTTGCTTTTGCAGCTCACTTAAACAGCGGCCATCTAGGCGATATAAAGTAATTAATTTCAAATTGTAAATGAGATAATTTCATTCTGGGAACAAGATGGTCCCTAAGTATTTATAAAAATTCTAACTAGAAGCTTGACCGGTCGATAGGTCAGCTAAACGTATTTACGCTATAATGCATTTTTTTTTTTACAAATGAAACAGAAAAATTTATAGTAAAATACAGATATTTGAAAATTTTGTGTTTTACATGAAAGCATTAACTGTATCACTACAAAATAGTGTTCGCGGTTATGCTGGTTTCGGATTATTTCCCGCGCATTTAAGCTTTGTGTTTCCCCAGCACCTCGAATAGTTAAATTTATTTGTAAACATTTCCCTGTATTAATTGCGTAAAATAAATGAGTAAAATAAAACAAAATTAAGTTCATTTATTGTTTATTCGATTATCTTGTCCGTTTTTTTAATAATTCTGGATTGAAACATCGATTAAATTATAAAATTATGACCAAAATTTAGTAAGAAATATTCAGTATTATCTCGCAAAATGTATTTCATACATGCAAAAATAATCACAGCCAAATTGTACAAATTGAAAATATGATTTATTTTATTGTTACAAACTGTTTCTTGACATCTGGTTTCAATGGAATATTTTAAGAACGTAAAGAAAAAAAAAATTCTGAGTATATTAACCACAACCACAACCACAAACACAGAATCGTTTACAATCCAATTGAGTTAGAGTGAAGGTGTTCTCAAGGTGCTTCCAATTCCTATTCAGTTTTGTTTTCAGCGCGCCTCTTGACATATAGGCCACCCATGCCTTCAGCTCGCAAGTACGAATAATAGTTATTTATATAAAACTGCCCTGAACCTGGCATATGAGGAAAACTGGTGATGGAAGTATGTAAAAAGTTCATGAGATTCCACCATGACATTGGCAGAGCTGAAGAGAAACCAAACATTTGGTTTCCATGTCTTATCCGGGATTCGAAAACGTTAAAGTTTTCCACGAAAGTATAGGAATGATATTTCCAGACGAATCTATTTAAATGTTAATATTTATTTCATTTAGTATATTTTTCGTGTATAGTAATGAGAAAAAATAACATAAAACAGGCCTACGTGTACTTGAGTAAAAGTGCACGATATACAGTAATATATTTCTCGATAATGAATAATCCATATTTATGCTTATAAATGTAAGTATCTAGCACGATTAAAATACTACTAATTACAAAATTTATCAAGTGGCTATGTATTTTGTTGTATATCATTAGAGATTTTTTTTTAGTTTAAATGCCTCTATTAATTTAATTAGTTAGAAAACTATATTTTATCATTGACTTAAAAGAATTTACAAGGAAAATCATAAACTAGTAATTTGGAATTTTATACTAATAATTTAGTGAATAATTATATATTTAGCTGAATAAATTCAGCCAGTTGATATTCAAGGTTTTTTTTTTTTTTTGTAAAACAATACAATTGATATTTGAAAGCAATAACTAAATAGGATTATTACAAAAATTATCTTAAACGTGGTAAATAATAGCATTCATAAATATGCGTTCCTCTATCCTGTGAATAATTTTCTGTAATTTAAAACATGTTCTATTATTGTTGTATTCAAATTGGATAACTAAGATAAAATTTAAGAAAAGGCTTTATACCTTTCATTAAATATTCATTTATAAATTTTAATATTATAGTAAAAACATTGATACTGAGTGGTTTTAGTACTAAAAACTGCAGTTATGACACATACCTTTTTTTCTGACAAATGTTTCGATGGCAACCCACACACAAGCTTAGTCAGTGAAACCAACACTTCCGAAATGACAGATGTTCTAATGTTTCAGAGTACCTCAAGTACCCAAGTTGTTTCAGTACAATAAATGTTATTTAGAAGTTATTTTGTTGTTCAATGCTGGGAATCTTGCCTCGCTAGTCGAGATGCGTCACTGCTCTAAAACCTGATTGATCTTGGAGCGCGTCAACACTCGACAAGACTAATTATCTAATGCGTGTGCTATCGAACGGGAATCTCTGTTTGCTTATGGGCGAAGGGTTCGATGAAGGATACACTCAGAGGTCGAAACAATGGACTAAATAGATTACGTTGGGGAGTTCTGATGACGGACAGCACAGAACTCAAGACGCTTAAGTGATTGATTATCGTTAAACCATTAGCCACGACTGTTCAACTAGTTCTCGTAATGGCAAGCAGGCAAAAGAAAAGAAAAAAAAAGATTTATAATCCGGCCATGCGTTTTTATTTGATGCGAATTCATCATTAAAAATAAGACAGAAGAAATTTGAAATCGATAAACCACTGTGAAATCCGACACATTTTCTTCGAATTTTAAAATAATGTATCTTCCCCTCCAAGGCATTAGACATTATGGCCGATATTCAAAACTGCATCAATAATTGTTTTCGTGTACCCTAACCGTATTCCTAGAGCACAAATATAACCCCCACCCCCTTTTTTTTTTTGGAATCCTATCCGTTGCCGGTCTGTTGCCCAAATTCCACTCATGCACAGAGCTCACTCTTTCGATATCTCTTCCAATTGGCTGTACCCCATCTGGTGCCATTGACTCGTATATAGTCACTTTTTTGATCATCCGAAGATGTACCATAGCGTGTTGGTATGCCAAGAGAAACTTTATAATAGCGAAACTATCTGGGAATACATTTTGTACATCATAATGGTCATAACAATAAATAATCGAAACTTAAAAAGTATTTGAGAAAATTAGAATTACACAATTTAATTCTTGCGTTGGTGAAACTATCTCTAGGATTTATTCAGCAACAATTGTATCGTAGGATTCAAAATCGATGCTAAAATGCGTTGAATCTAGTTTCTAGCTTTTGGCAGGGCACCGTTTATTAAAACAGTTGCCGATCTGTTCCCTTCCTGGGATTCGGTTTGGACACCTTCTGGAATACGGCCCACGTGTTCGATTACGGTAATATCCTATCAAGTCAGTGCTTTTTTGATAACTTTTTCGAGCGTCTTTTAATATCAAGCTTTGAAATTACAGTAAATTTTCGGAATTTACAACGAAGAATTCACCTCAAATAAACAGAGTCCTTCTTAACGTTAGATGATTAATGTTCGTAAAAAAAACTACTTCATATTCGACTTTCGAGTTCTGTTTTGACGTGAATACGTCTTTAAAATTGCTTACATTGTGGGAGGCAATTAAAAAAAAACGAATGACATCAAAATCGGGGGATACATTTTGGTGTTGCAGCTACATATCATCTCCATCCAAAATGTAATTACACCACTGGTTAGTTAAAGGTTCAAAGAATTCGTTACGCTAAGTGAGGACTGTGACGCATCGCGCGCGGTGGAGTGGCAGGCACCGCCATTTTGAAGTGTTTTGGCTGTGTTTCGATATTTCCCTTTTTTATAGTTTTTTCTCAGAGAAGCTACGACGTTCGTTTAGGTTTCAATCGTCAGCTCTCGTCAAAATCTATCGTTTGCATATATAAAACAATAATGTTAAATAGTTACAGTGAATATATATGGTGATATGATTTAAAAAAACATAATTCTATCATACATAAAATAACGTATTTTATATTTTGTATAGAAAATATTACCTGTTACGTACATGTATTCACGGTCGTGTCCTAAACACAGCCACAACCCATTATATATATATATATATATATATATATATAAACACACGTAAAAGAAATAAGTGTGATTTTTCAGATTGTTTAACAAGTTTTTGTTGGTTTGATAGTATACCAAGATTATTCTCGTAAATACATCTTTAACGTTAAGTGAACTCAGTGACTGTAAATTAACGAAGTCAATCGGTATATTTATAAAGATTACTTTTTTATTTTGTGATGAGCATTCTTCCTAAATTTAAAGTTAAATTTTTGAAGTAAAGCAAATTTGAGGATGGGACTACAATCAATTTTCGAGCGTTACCAAAATTCCGATGGCATAAGGGGAATATTTGGGTACGTGGTGGGGGAAACGGTAGAGGAGTAGATTGCATCAGCGGTTACGCCATTCCAACGCAAGCGCTAGCGGTCGAATGGGAAGACGGCAAAGTTGAGGGGTTAAGTATTTATGAACATAGTGTGGCATGCTATATGTATACTGCGCTTTTGCATTTTCAACATGCAATTAGTGATCGCTTCTTCCAGCCAATGATATCGCTCTGTACTACAGTGGATAACACAAGTTGTAATATCTTCAGACAGTATTATCTTGCAATAATAAAAAAATAATATATTAATGCTAGACCAAACAAAATGACTGTCTTCTGTTGTCCAACATTATTTAACAAAAGTTTACGTTAGCATTTATAAAAAAAGTCATGTTATACACGTAATATAGGTAAATCAAATTTATTCTATTAATTCATTACATTTTTTTAAAAAAACATCAAGTTCTCTAGTATTAAAAAAAATTAAGAACATTTAGATGAATAAAACTTCTGTTTTGTCTTAGATTCGAACAGAATATTAGAAAGATTTGAATTAAAATTTATAGGATAGTTTGCCTTAGGTGGTAGTACATAGTTACAATTTTTATTAAATATAGTAATAATGTTCAAAGAAAACAACATGAAACATCGACATTGTTATGAGTACACACATGTATCAACATATTCAACTGACATTAAAGTAACATGATAACACATTTAATATATTTAACATTTGTATGCTCCACACATATCAATAGGAAGTGCGATATATAATGTCAGTAACTTTGATAAACTAAACAACATTAATTCACACAATAAAACTATCATGACTCCAAAATACTATAAATTTAATAGAAAAAATGATGCATTTTAAACTACCGTTGGTTTCCTAGCACATACGCTTTGTACAAACACAATTCATTCATCTTTTTAATAAAGTTATTGTAACCTGATGTCAAGTAATCGTGATGAAGCAGACGGCACAAACACGAGAAACTGACTTGCATTCCAGAGCACAGCGTCGTCAACCTGGTTTATGTTTTCATCGGGAAAATGGTGGGATGTTCACATGCAATAGACCACGTCTACTCCTGACCCAGTTTCCTGGTCCCTGTCGTAGTGAGAGCTTCTTCGTGATCAGTTGTCCATGAGATGTTAAGTCTCAACAAAATAACGCAAAATTCCTATGAATCTGAATTTAAACACTAATGATTATCCCACGTAATTTTGTTATGTATCAACTTTTAAAGCGTTTTTTTATTTCATTTTGTTAAACAGTCAAAACGATCTTCTAATAAACATCTCATATTTTTAAAATAGTAACTGTTAGTTCTTATTGATATATAACTCACTTAGTACATGATACAATTTTCAAACAAATAAACAAAATGTGAAAATGACATATTTAACCCTGAGTTTCTGAGTAACTTTTTAAAACTTTCATGTGAGTAGTATGTTTCGGTTCCTCCGGAACCAGGCGCAGGCACCAGGCGCTGGAGCCGGGAGCCGTACCACCATCTTGGATTGTGACGTCACGGCGACCATCTTGCTTGACCTTTGACTATGACCTTGACCATGAACCTTCAAAATTTGCGAAAATATGTCAAAATTTGATATATTTGCTCAAAATTCCTGAAAACCCGCCAAATCTCCAGTTTTTGGATAGAAAAAGCTGCTAAAAAATTCTCAAAATTTTTGAAAAATTAAATATTTCTCTTTTCGAGGGAAAAATTCCCGTTTCGAGGGAAAATTTACCGTTATTAGTCCTTCAAAATACCAGCGGCTACAAATGTCTTATATTGAGGCTTAAGCATCCATGTCTACAGCCTCAGATAAGCATCTGACTTCATCATGGATTATGTTATTTGGAATATGATGTCACCGTTGCCATTTACGTTATGGCCGCTATCATGAAAATCTTTATTATCCGATTTTAATAATAATATTTTTTAATTTATAAAAAAATAAACTTATTAAAATTAACTAAAAAATATTTAAAAAACACACATTTATGACATGGAGCTTGGAGTCCTCGGTTCGAAACCGGTGAGAACAAAAAAAATAAATATGGTGACCGATCCTTTTCTCACGGTGGCTGCTGGCAGACTGACCCCCACCACTTTGTTCAAAACATATATATATCGGCAGTTAGCATGACGTCATGTCCGCTATCTTGAAAATCCGTAATTTTAATGCTATAAATTCGGGAAAAAATTTAATTGTATATCAAAAAATAATATTTTAATAAAATATTAATTTAAAAGCACTTCTGCCATTCCGTTACGGCTGCCATCTTGAAAAACCCTAAGTTTTATGCTAGAAACTAGTAAAAAATTCAAAAAATTATAAATTAATATACAATAAAATACTATTTAAAAACTCACACCTTTAAGTCCTCGGTTCGAACCTGGTAAGAGCAAAAATAAAAATAAATGTCGATAGATTGTTCTTCCACGGAAGCCACCAGCAGACTGACCTCCCACTACTTAAATCAAAGTATATATCATCAGAAGGTATGTCGTCATGTCATTCATATTGTTTTCGTCTGCTGGAGGCCACCTCAATCGTGTTTTCAGCTACTAAGAGTGTGCCACCATCATGTTAGTGTAATTTTTACCCGCTAGAGTACAGTTATCAATTATTATTACTGAGGCGCCCGCCACCTTTAAACTTGGACACCATCTTCAAATTGTGTAATTATTTAGCTAGAGATTCGGGAAAAATTCCAAAAAACATCAAATAAATTGGGAATAAATATACTGATTATATGATCGACTTAGGTCCTTGGTACGATACCTAGGCGATGATAAAACAACTTAATTTTATGTAAAAAAATCAATTTCAATAAATAATGATCAAAGTTCTGAAAAAAGCATAGTTTCCAAAATAACCTTCATCCTATAAGCCATTACGGCCACCGTCTTGGATATTTGTGTTTATTGACCTAGAAATTCGGGAAATATTTCAAAATTTACAGAAAAAATCACACATTACTTTAATATTGAATCGATACTTGGTTCGATCTATGGACAAAGCTAAAAATAAATTTAATTTTAATACCAGAGAAGTGACTGGTTCGAGAAATAAAACACCGCAAGTTCTTTTACAAACATAATGTTTATTACATAAATTCTATTCTACTACAGGATCACTTCCGGAACCAACAATCTTATAAACATTTAGCCCTGCATAGGCGCGAAATGACTTATTCTTAGCTCCAATCGGTTTATACTAGACAAGGACCAACCAGAATCTTTACTGACATAGTCCTCTTCTTGACAGAGTTTCTGGATACTGTGTTTAACAGTTTGCTTCACATCGTCAGAACTGTAAATTACTGCAGCCGATGTCTTGAATGCACACTTCTTCACTTTGTCATCGAACAGATATGGCTTTCCATATATACAGTCCAACCACAAGTTATATTTCAAAGGTCCGTTTGTTGCTACGTCATCAGTAAGATGATTGATTATGTTCTGTCTGATATCGTCAACAAAATAACAAATGTCGTTGGACTTACTAAGCGTATTTAGATAATAGTAGTCGTTCATTGTTCCACGAAATGCAGACTGCGCCAAGTAGAAGCCATTTTCATTCACCTGTACAGCACCGATCACAGTCTTAGGTTTAGTTCCATGTCCAGATACCATTGCAATCGGTTGCTGCGCATCTGATTTATTTTTTTGCTTGCACGCTTTCGAGTCTCCAATCTAAAGCGAGGAGTCGAAATTTCTGCAGGTAGTTCAGCAGTAGGCGCACGGATTTCACCTTAAGAGTTTTTCGCATGTCGACGCATATTATCAATTCGAGTACACCATTCATTACACTCATCTAAGCGAAACTTTTTGCGAGAAGGATTCTTCGTACATTTACTCCTCTCATGTCTCCTTACATCATGAGCAAATGAATAACATCATATCGCAGTAGCTGCAAGGATACCGCGGTGATGAAGACGAGCCTTTCAGACCCGATCCAGATACTGAAGTTGCCGCAGTCGTACCATTACCAGGCATACTCCTATGCACATCAATCATTCGCTGTTGTATAGAAACCTACACATTCTACTGCGCAACAGGTTATTTGCATGTCTCCAAGAATTGCTGCAAATTAGCATTTCTTGTAAATTACTTGCGACAATTCTCACAGCCAAACATTTTTGATAAAGGTTCTTAGCACATTTTCTCTTCTCGTGTCGACGTACGTTGCTGTTGTTTGAGAAAATCTTGTCTCAGTAACGGACCCGAAGTTAATTAGTTGTTGACGAATCAGCACCCATTGAAGTCTCCATCGATGGCAGACCAGCGTTCGCCGAGTTTTCCTGTGCAGCCAGCAATACCGGCTGGTGGTACCGCGACTGTTGAAGTCTCCTCCATTGTTGACGTCATCGTTGCCAACGGGATCTGCTCCTTCTTCGTCGCCGCTGACTCAGGGTTCCCGTAGACGATGGTACAACGTCCATCAAGTTCGCCGTTTTAGACTGTAAAAATGTCATCGAGTTCACAAGAACAGGTAATTACGCGAATTATGCACCAGAAGAAACAAACTAGGTGATCCTTACACCTTCAACGACAGTAACAAACTGAGCGATCTGGTGTCTGGGACTCGCTTATATACATGCACCCCATATAATAATACTGTTACGATTTACCGCGGGGTTAGTAAAGGATAGCCCTATTAAAGATTTTATTACTAAACAGTTTTATCGATGGACATTTATTATGTCACTTACAATAAATCTTTTAAAATGGCAAATAATTAATTGCACTTAAAAATGTTGCTTCCACAGTCACTCATTTTCAACACACACACACCTCGCTGGGCCGCACCTCTGGCGCAACTCTCGCCGCAGCACCCCTCGTGGATCTCCGCCGCGGGACAACGTCGCCGCACTCCGCCGCCGCCGACGCACTTGCCTTCGCCGATGATCCGCTCGTCGCCTCGTTCGGAATTTCACTCGGGACTCCGCCGCGCCCGCGACACTATCGCCCGGAACTGAACTCTCCGCCCTGTAGTCTTCGTCCAGGGACTCCGCCGCTTTATCGCCCGGAAACTGCCCGCCGGAGAGCTCCCGTCTGAACTCTTACTCAACTCCACTAAAACTCTCTATGAGGCCGGTGTCCCTACGGCTTTTATGTCAGCCCAGGTGCTTTCCAGAAATCGCGAGCGCGGCTGGGGCCAGTTGCGTCATTCCGCAACGGCCCGAAGGCTTAAATATCTCGAAACACTTGTCGGCGGCTGCCAGCTGCGAGGTTTCAGATGTCTAGCTATCAGCGCCACGCGGACACCTGAGTTTTGAAGGGGGGGGGGGGGGGGAGCGGCGTCCCAAATGCGCACGGTACATCTCATGTTGCAGCGGCAGCCTGTCAGCCAGCTAGCGCTGCACCTGCGCGTGACGCGGCCTTGCTCACGTACGTAACAATACGCTAGTTAAATCACTGACCATTTACTATACTACACAAGTCAAACCGACATTAAAAAAGAGGAACATATGATAAAAAAATTTGATGCAGTGTGATACTTACTCGTCTCATGTATTCGAACCAATCAGTATACGCTAGGATCCAAGAGCTACTATTCACACCATCAGATCCATCTACTTTTGCCACCAATGCCCCAATTACCCATCAGCTTCAAGTGCTCCAAGAGCTCCAAATCTCTATTCGCTCCAACACGCAATGTACGTAAAATACACGCAATGTACGCGCTTGTACGCAATGTACGCAATGTACACGCAAAAACTACGCATCGTTTACGCAGGTCAAGTATTTAATGAAAACGAAGCAAATCTGGACGTAAATTCTACAGAACAATAGCATACATAACGAAAAGGAGTTGCATTCTCACGTGCAATCAACTCGGTAGAATGCGATCGTCAATGTTAAGTTAGGATATAATGTCTTCAACAATCTATGAACCCAGCAGTTTTTATTTCCAAAATTCATTGGTTCTTACAGTCATTGGCTCCAACAATCATTGGCTCCAACAGTCATTGGCTCCAACAGTCATTAGCTCCAACAGTCATTAGCTTCAACTGTCATTGGCGCCAACAGTCATTGGCGCCAACAGTCATTGGCGCCAACAGTCATTGGCGCCAACAGTCATTGGCGCCAACAGTCATTCGCACCAACAGTCATTGGCTCCAACAGTCATTGGCTCCAACAGTCATTGGCTCCAAAAGTCATTGGCTCCAAAAGTCATTGGCTCCAACAGTCATTAGCTCCAACAGTCATTAGCTCCAACAGTCATTAGCTGCAACAGTCATTAGCTCCAACAGGCATTAGCTCCAACAGGCAATTGCACCAACTGTATTTGGCTCCATCAATCAATGACGCCATAGTATTTGACTACAAACAGTCTTAGGCCTAGCGCTATTTGACCATAAGACTATGAGGCTACGAAGATACGAGACTACAGAACTGCAAGTCTAATAGGTACTTGACTACGAAGCTACAAGTCTATAAGGCTCCAATTCCTGCATCTGTCTTTGGCTGAATTTTCTCTTTGGCTCCAAATGCTCCAACAACATTATTTTATAAGATTACAAGGTTACTTGATTACGTAGCTACAAGTCAGCGAGGCTCCAAGGCATCATGACTACGCGACTACAAGCCATGTGGTTACGAGACTACGTGATTTTAGTCTTAAAGGTTACGAGACTGCGAGGCTACAGGACTACGAAACTTACAGAACACACCGTTACGTGATCACGAAGCTACATGACTACGAACCTACCAGAACATTAGGTTACGTGATTCCGAGACTACAGGACTACGAAGTTTCCAGAACACAATGTTATGTGCTTGCGAGGCTACAGGACAACGAGGCATCTAGGACACTAAGGCAACATGGCTACAGTCCTACTGGGCTCTAACTGACTAAAATACCTCCATTCAGTGGTGAGAGTTAATTTATCTCATGCAAAATAACCTGTTGTAAGTAGTCCCGATTCTTGCCATCAAATGACGCCTTGTGTTGCTTGCAGGTAAATGATATTTAGTTATTTTATGTGGGATGCGAGATGCTCACTAACGATCGCAAAAGAAGGATGGCTTCGATAGACCTCAAGGAGACGGAAGTTAGACCTTCCTGTCAGTGTTTCTCAGATGTCTCAGAGCTTATTATTATATGACTGAGTAATTGTGTTTTTATTTACCACCTGATAAAAATATTACAAGTTCTCATTTAGTAGTAGCAGAAATTCACTAATAAAATTCAACTCTGAATAAAATGTTATGGCTCATTAAGTAAAAAATCCTTCGTGTAGAGATCAATTTCTCACTAATAACCAGAAGCACTTGGAGAAAACCATCAGATCTCTAGCCAGGAATAATCAGGAGCACTCACAGAAAAAAATCTATATATATTGCAAGAAAAATCAGGATCACATGAAGAAAGTTTGCCTTAATATCAGAAAAAAAATTAAAAACAAATCAAATAAAATAATAATAAATAATAAAAAAAACAAAAAATGGACAAAACATTTCAAAAATTCTGCCTTGTACTAGAACTCGAACCTTGCTAGAGATCAATTTGGACATTCATAGCTGCTGGGATTTTTTAGGACATAAAACAGTACATTTGCCCTCGAAACGGGAATTTTTCCCTCGAAAAGAGAATATTTTTTTCAAAGATTATGAGAATTATAGAGGAATATTTTTTTTTTCAAAAAACTGTAAATTTTGGCGAATTTTTAGAAATTTTCGAAAATTATTGAGAATTTTAACAATTTTAGCAAATATTGAAGGTTATAGGTCAAGATTTTCCAAGATGAAATCACAAAACAAGATGGCGGATAAACTCCCGATACCAGCACCTGGCGCCTAGCGCAAGATGATCAAAAACATACCACTCATGTGGTTAATAAAACATTGTAATTTTAAATTTTATAACCTATACAATCAAGTCTAACATGAATAACCTGGAAATCTGTGATCTAATATCAATCGATTAATGAAGACAGCGAAAAAAAGGAACAATTTAATTTTAACCGAACTGAAAAATTATTACTAAATAAGTAGTGACGGCTGAAACAAAAGCACCTAAGAAATGAAAATCTAGAGAAAAGAAACCAAAACCTGAAAACTTTACTAACGGTAGCGTTGCATCTATGATTAGCACCCTCGCCGTGTTTCTCGTGTCTGCATCAATAATGCTCAGCAGTTTCAGCTTCTGGACTAGCTTCACTGTCTTGCTGGCTTCGTAAGTGGCAAGCTCGCACGAAGATATCAGCAAGGCCAGTTTGGAAAAATGTAATAGGCTCCTGGTCACTGAAGCGACGGAGGTATGAAACTGCAAATCGTGTTGGTAACCATCGACGCCACGCGGAAAGCTGTAGTACAGAGATGTGACGATGGAGATGAAAGTTGCAATGACATCCAGCATGATCGGTAGACCGTACAGTGAGTTTATTGATTCCACAATATCGGACAGTTTGCCGTGCAATTCCATCAGCTGAATGATCTTCAGCTGCAACGAACACACTCCCGTGCTCCAATATGTACCCGTCAGGCGAACGCTATCCGAGTTGCTCCGAAAAACCGGGCTCGCCGCCAAGTTGTCAGAAGCATACTCCAACATCTCGCTCATTGAAACGTTTATAGCTTTGAACCGTTGGCTCAGGACGATCACCACAGTGATTAGGTTCGTGGTCACTATCAAGGAGATTATCAAGGGAACGCACGCGAGAACCCAAAAGAAAATAACCGTGGGTTGTCCGTACCAGACATTGACGTAAGCATAGTACGTTAGTGCGATGGTGGTGGCGTAAAAGCAAGCTATGAGAACTAGCTGTAGGATAGTTGCTCTTCGGTGCGATCCCTGCAGGTGTGTCACGAGTGCTCTGTCTGCTTCGACGAGCCTCGCGAGTACCTGCCGCCTGCTCTCCTCCTTCCTGAACAGGTTGTTGTAGAAGTACCCCGACACGGAGCAGTAGACGGCCGCGGTGCCCACCCCGTACCAGATGTTCAGCAGAGTCTGGACGTGTCGCAAGCTGACGATGAGGTGCGTGGCGCCGGTCGCCGCGACAGCCAGGGCGACGGCTGCGTTGTACAGCGCATGCGCGTAGCCACCGGCCGGCGAGAGTCCTGCCGCCGCCAGAAGGACATCCACCGGCCACAGCGAGGACTCCAGGTCCTTCGGGTTCAGCGAGAGCCTCGCCATGCTGGAAATACATGGTAGGTTCCTTGAGATGGTTAGGCTTCCGGGCTTCAGCCTGTATCGAAGGCGTAAATTTCGCCAACGTTTCGCTCGACCTTGCAATCGCTTTAATCCCTCAGCTTGTACTCTATCAAGTACCACCCAGAAGTTTGATATGGAGTACCTGATCCACTGGACCTGTACATCATGCCTAGGGAATGAAAATTGTCTGATAATCGCTAATATGACTTCCTGCCTGCTTTGGTGTACTTAATTTAATTGGCACACTCCAATAACCAACGACCCTTATTCAGATGACCAAGTTTGCGAAGCAGCATATAATACAAAAACTAATATTTTTATATTCCGAATATATAATTTTATGTCTTTCTATTTCAATTATATTAATTTTTTTTTTATTTAAATTTTTTTTATTTGTACCAGGATTTTTCAATAAATTTGTAGGTAAGTGTTTCCATGTAACATTATTAATTGGTATTTAATATATAGTACTGCTATGCCTATCACCACCCAGGCAATTGCTCGCCTGGAATGTGGTTGTTCTACTGTTCTTGTAAATTCTCCTGCCTTTAAATACTTCCACTTTGAGGGGAGTGTTCCTTATTTGCTGCAGCTGCGGGCAAATCAACGCTTTTTTATTGATTGGTGTGGCGAATCTGAGCTGGGCCTCTTTGATTGGCCAGCAGCCCCAACCGGTCAGAGGTGCCCCAGCTCCGATTGGCCTAAACCAACCAGCCAACCGGAAGAAAAGCTTTTCGCACCTCCTCCCTCCCTGTACCTTCACCTCAAAGGTAGAATCAGGGAACAGCTGATAGAAGTGTTGGAATAGGCCTATCAAAGCTTCGACACAAGCTTGTTGCTTATCACAAGAATCAATATTGCTTGAAAGCATACCCCTCCATTTGACCGGCTGACACAATCAGGTTTCTCAGGTACACGAGAGCAATCTCGGTTGCCCAAATGCACTTTCAGATTCTTTAGGCTAATGTTCTAGCCTTCTAAGCAATCTGCGTATAGGCCAGGGTGTCACCCGCATTAACCCGGTTAGGGACAGTGAACTACTTCGTCCTGGGTCGTGAGATCCACGAGCACCCACCACCGACTGAGGCTCAAATCAATTGGATCAGACTGCGGCCGTGCTTGCCGAGAATGTTCTCGAATGCTTCCGTTGGAACTGAGGCAATGGTACTGGTCCCTACCACACCTCCCACAGTCTCGTCGAAGGTGTTCCTCCCACCATCCGAATGTCTCCACCCTTGTGTCCCAGACATCTGGGGAAGATCTATGCAACTCTGAACCCAACCATTAGGGCTCGTGTGCTGAGTCGTCCCGTGCAATCATTGGCGCCTCGATCCAGGGTTAACATCCCTTCCACTGGACCCCATGCACCTTATGCAACCGTGCTTTCGCCGGCAGGAGGCGAGTTACCCCGCCCACTGCAGCCAGGTCAGCCATCCGGGGATCTCGGTGTCAGCAGAATTTCTGCCACACTTAGCCGGCGGACCACTTTATGGGCAAATGCTCCTACTAAGGCCTCTGTGCTATTCTGCAGAAGAATTTTAGGCTGTGTCATTTCACCCTCCAGGAACACAACCTAGAGGCGCAGATGTTCACGCAGGTCTTCCATCTTCCCACAGTTGGTTAGAACATGGTGTACATCATCGTTCTCATGGCAATTCAGGCAGAGTTCTGTGCCCACCAGCTCAAACCGGTGCAAACTAGCCCGGAAGTTACCGTGACCAGTTAAGATCTGCGCAAGCGCATGGGTAACTTGGAGGAACCCAGCACGCACGCGACACCGCACAGACGGGAACACCACGTAGGTCTCTCCGACGTGTCCCATCTGAACTGCCACGCAGCGAGACTGTGCTCCTGCACCAGATGTTCAAGTGCAGAAGTCAACTCTTGTTGGATTCTGAGGTGGGCTAACGCCCCACGCCCACAGCTGCAGCTAATCAAGGGAAAATAAATATTTACAGGAAATAATATTTAAAAGCAGGAGAATAACAAAGAAAATCAGTTATGTGCCGCCAATCAGTATTTTGGGCAAGATTTTATATTTGAATTTTTAAAAAATTCTATTATCAGTCATTCTTTTGCTGCAAGAATTTAAACCTGTTCCTCCTCCTGTACACTCCAGTTTATCTTTGTCAGACCTGTCTCTCCAATTTTTCCCACCCCTAGATTCGATTTTGCCGAGTCTTATGTAATTCAGTCTGTGTAACATTTTATTCCCGCCTTGGCGCACGAACGTCGCCTGTAATTCGACTCCGAGCCGTGACAATAACTGCTATGTCCTGCAAGCCATCATGACAGGCTGTTTATAAGATCTCGCCTGACGTGAACACTCCATTGCATGATCTCGAGTCATTTTCACCAACATCCAATCACACCTCTGGGATCAGTAGGGCCTCGTTCCCACTGTCACCGCAGTTACCACAACCCACCCCCTCTCCTAGTTTTCCTGGGACCACTGTCCAGAGCACTGATCGGCCACTGACCCCGGCCAGGGTCGGCCTGTCCCAAGGCCACGAAACCAGTCTTTGAAGGTACCGCCTATGCCTTCTAGCAGCAGAGCTGCGAATTATTTCCCCTGGGTGTTTGAATGTCCGCTAAACGCCTGCCCCCTGCCTTCTCCCGCAACAACCAGTACCCCGTAGTTCATTTCCAGGGCACCAGATCGCTGGACTAAATCCCTCCATAAGGCCTATGCTTTAGCAGTCGCCTCGGGTGAGTAGATCTCTCCTTGTTTCGGACTCCACTCAGTAGGTCGCGCTGACATCGGCCAGTACCACAAACGTCGAGATATCGAAGTTAGTATTTCTTAACAAGCCCCTAGGTAATCTTCGGAACCTTTCGGTCTGGAAGCCAAAGCCTCCCCCCTTTCTTTTGTTTCACTTCGTCTTTTTATTACGAATCGCTGCCGCCCCAAATTTACTGCGCGCCGTGACTCTGGACTGACCACTCTGTATCTTCGGCATCAATACGTCACTCCATTTTTTAAAATGGTAATCAGCTAGACAAGGGATATGATTCCCACAACTTTAGTGATTGGTATTTAGTCAGTCCGTGTAGGTCTACCTCGTAGGTGTAGTCATGTTTTATTAATCATAATTTATTAATATTTTTAAATCATGGAAACGTCCGCAAAACCAAGGGTTCTTGAGCCCAGCACCCGTGCTGATCCTGGAAGCCATCTCCATGTTTGGTGAGTTTTGACAACCTTTACTCCCCGACCATCATCGTGATTAGAAGGCTTTTTCTGCCTATTTTACCAACTGTCTGTGAACCAGTCCTGAACATACGTGTTTCGGTTCTGTTCACAGACAGGGTCCACGAAACGGACAATTTTCCAAGAACCGGACAAGCTCCCAAGGACCAGATGCCTAACTGACCACTCCACCCTCGAGTCCTCCCTCCAGCAATGGGGACGACTAAGGCGTCCGGACCCCTCGTTACCAGCATAACTTTGGCCAGCCATCGTCAAACTTCCAGCTATCCAGTTTTTAGATCTTCAGAATAACATTAAGTTATGTCGTTGAACTGATATGAACACCATAAAAATATTTATTCTCGACTTTACTCACTCCTGGTGTGCTTGTTGTAAAAGGAACTTAATCTATTTATTGTTGCTTATTTTATTTAATTTTTATTAATGATTAATGAAATTGTCTAAGGGCCGGCCCATTACACTAAAAATGTGATATTAAATCTATGTTATATCAATTTTTTTGTTAATCAATTTATAAAATATCATCTTACTGTAAAAATTATCAAAAGTAAAATAAAAACAGAGGTACTAATATCAAGACTAAATTATTATTTGGCCTTCTGAAACTAAAATATCCGCTAATCACCCCAGTCATCAAGAGAGAGTCAAGTGTAACAAAGTTATAACATAACTTGAGTTTACTCTGTTATGACTGAGGAGTGTAAAAGTTGGCAACTGCTAACCTGATGATGGCGGACGCAAGGTCTTGCGAAACGTCAGTGAAATCTTTGCCTTCGACGCGCCTACACTAAAAAATCCTAGCAACTGCAGTTAATTATAAATTAGGAACCAATAATAATGCAAATTTTCGTATCTCTACAAACTAATTCCTACATAATCTTTTATTTGTAAACCTGTGAGTTTAGGGTTTGTACATAATTATTATGCAGGGAAATGTTATAAACTTTGGATTATGCCAGATGTTGATTTCTCATCAGCAATATATTATTGAATTATTTTGAAGTGAACCACTACTTCTAATGACTATGTGACGTGAAAATTTCCACTTTATTACGTGTAAGAGCAGGTATAACACTATGAAAGTAACCAATCCACGATGTTAAGTTCTTAAGCTGACCAGGTTCACCTAACCGTAAGTTCGCATTCAAAAAAAAATAGTGGAGAATACGTTTACTAGTTAAAAGTGCTTACTATAACTAAATTATACTTAGGAGTTTAAAAACTGATAATTCTCTATTAGGATCAATTAAAATTTTATTTTTTTACTTTAATTGTAATAATTTAGTTTCTAGCTAATTTTCAATATGAGATGTCGAGTGTTTTTTTGCACTACCCAATTGAATTAGTGTCGTTATGGCCACCATGTTAGCTGACCTTTGCTTTCAAAGTTGCTTTGTTTGGATAAAAAATGACTAAACATTTCTTAAAATTACAAAAATAGATCTCATTCTTTTTTTCTTTTCTTTATTTACCTTTTACATGTAGAATATTTTATTTTTATAACAAGATATTTTCTTAAATATGTGTGACTATGGTTTTAAAATAACATTTAATAATAAAAACTTTCTAAAAATTACACTGAATATTTGGAATATTCAGAAAAAACGTTTGCTTTTGCAGCTCACTTAAACAGCGGCCATCTAGGCGATATAAAGTAATTAATTTCAAATTGTAAATGAGATAATTTCATTCTGGGAACAAGATGGTCCCTAAGTATTTATAAAAATTCTAACTAGAAGCTTGACCGGTCGATAGGTCAGCTAAACGTATTAACGCTATAATGCATTTTTTTTTACAAATGAAACAGAAAAATTTATAGTAAAATACAGATATTTGTAAATTTTGTGTTTTACATGAAAGCATTACCTGTATCACTACAAAATAGTGTTCGCGATTATGCTGGTTTCGGATTATTTCCCGCTCATTTATGCTTTGTGTTTCCCCAGCACCTCGAATAGTTAAATTTATTTGTAAACATTTCCCTGTATTAATTGCGTAAAATAAATGAGTAAAATAAAACAAAATTAAGTTCATTTATTGTTTATTCGATTATCTTGTCCGTTTTTTTAATAATTCTGGATTGAAACATCGATTAAATTATAAAATTATGACCAAAATTTAGTAAGAAATATTCAGTATTATCTCGCAAAATGTATTTCATACATGCAAAAATAATCACAGCCAAATTGTACAAATTGAAAATATGATTTATTTTATTGTTACAAACTGTTTCTTGACATCTGGTTTCAATGGAATATTTTAAGAACGTAAAGAAAAAAAAAATTCTGAGTATATTAACCACAACCACAACCACAAACACAGAATCGTTTACAATCCAATTGAGTTAGAGTGAAGGTGTTCTCAAGGTGCTTCCAATTCCTATTCAGTTTTGTTTTCAGCGCGCCTCTTGACACATAGGCCACCCATGCCTTCAGCTCGCAGGCACGAATAATAGTTATTTATATAAAACTGCCCTGAACCTGGCATATGAGGAAAACTGGTGATGGAAGTACGTATGTAAACAGTTCATGTGATTCCACCATGACATTGATAGAGCTGAATAGAAACCAAACATTTCGCATCCATATCGTATTCAGAATTCGAAAACGTTTAAAGTTGTCCACGAAACTAAATGAATGTTATTTCTAGATGAATATATTTTAATGTTAGTATTTATTTCATTTAGTATATTTTTCTTGTATAGTAATGACAAAAATTAACATGAATCAGGCCTACGTGTACATGAGTAAAAGTGCACAATATACAGTAATATATTTCTCGATAATGAATAATCCATATTTATGCTTATAAATGTAAGTATCTAGCACGATTAAAATACTACTAATTACAAAATTTATCAAGTGGCTATGTATTTTGTTGTATATCATTAGAGATTTTTTTTTAGTTTAAATGCCTCTATTAATTTAATTAGTTAGAAAACTATATTTTATCATTGACTTAAAAGAATTTACAAGGAAAATCATAAACTAGTAATTTGGAATTTTATACTAATAATTTAGTGAATAATTATATATTTAGCTGAATAAATTCAGCCAGTTGATATTCAAGGTTTTTTTTTTTTTTTTTTTTTTTTGTAAAACAATACAATTGATATTTGAAAGCAATAACTAAATAGGATTATTACAAAAATTATCTTAAACGTGGTAAATAATAGCATTCATAAATATGCGTTACTCTATCCTGTGAATAATTTTCTGTAATTTAAAACATGTTCTATTATTGTTGTATTCAAATTGGATAACTAAGATAAAATTTAAGAAAAGGCTTTATACCTTTCATTAAATATTCATTTATAAATTTTAATATTATAGTAAAAACATTGATACTGAGTGGTTTTAGTACTAAAAACTGCAGTTATGACACATACCTTTTTTTCTGACAAATGTTTCGATGGCAACCCACACACAAGCTTAGTCAGTGAAACCAACACTTCCGAAATGACAGATGTTCTAATGTTTCAGAGTACCTCAAGTACCCAAGTTGTTTCAGTACAATAAATGTTATTTAGAAGTTATTTTGTTGTTCAATGCTGGGAATCTTGCCTCGCTAGTCGAGATGCGTCACTGCTCTAAAACCTGATTGATCTTG
The DNA here is from genome assembly GCF_032445375.1 of Bacillus rossius redtenbacheri. Classification (NCBI taxonomy): domain Eukaryota; kingdom Metazoa; phylum Arthropoda; class Insecta; order Phasmatodea; family Bacillidae; genus Bacillus; species Bacillus rossius. Next base: position 14,573,891 of record NC_086345.1, on the reverse strand, counting down.
GAGCGCGTCAACACTCGACAAGACTAATTATCTAATGCGTGTGCTATCGAACGGGAATCTCTGTTTGCTTATGGGCGAAGGGTTCGATGAAGGATACACTCAGAGGTCGAAACAATGGACTAAATAGATTACGTTGGGGAGTTCTGATGACGGACAGCACAGAACTCAAGACGCTTAAGTGATTGATTATCGTTAAACCATTAGCCACGACTGTTCAACTAGTTCTCGTAATGGCAAGCAGGCAAAAGAAAAGAAAAAAAAGATTTATAATCCGGCCATGCGTTTTTATTTGATGCGAATTCATCATTAAAAATAAGACAGAAGAAATTTGAAATCGATAAACCACTGTGAAATCCGACACATTTTCTTCGAATTTTAAAATAATGTATCTTCCCCTCCAAGGCATTAGACATTATGGCCGATATTCAAAACTGCATCAATAATTGTTTTCGTGTACCCTAACCGTATTCCTAGAGCACAAATATAACCCCCACCCCCTTTTTTTTTTTTTGGAATCCTATCCGTTGCCGGTCTGTTGCCCAAATTCCACTCATGCACAGAGCTCACTCTTTCGATATCTCTTCCAATTGGCTGTACCCCATCTGGTGCCATTGACTCGTATATAGTCACTTTTTTGATCATCCGAAGATGTACCATAGCGTGTTGGTATGCCAAGAGAAACTTTATAATAGCGAAACTATCTGGGAATACATTTTGTACATCATAATGGTCATAACAATAAATAATCGAAACTTAAAAAGTATTTGAGAAAATTAGAATTACACAATTTAATTCTTGCGTTGGTGAAACTATCTCTAGGATTTATTCAGCAACAATTGTATCGTAGGATTCAAAATCGATGCTAAAATGCGTTGAATCTAGTTTCTAGCTTTTGGCAGGGCACCGTTTATTAAAACAGTTGCCGATCTGTTCCCTTCCTGGGATTCGGTTTGGACACCTTCTGGAATACGGCCCACGTGTTCGATTACGGTAATATCCTATCAAGTCAGTGCTTTTTTGATAACTTTTTCGAGCGTCTTTTAATATCAAGCTTTGAAATTACAGTAAATTTTCGGAATTTACAACGAAGAATTCACCTCAAATAAACAGAGTCCTTCTTAACGTTAGATGATTAATGTTCGTAAAAAAAACTACTTCATATTCGACTTTCGAGTTCTGTTTTGACGTGAATACGTCTTTAAAATTGCTTACATTGTGGGAGGCAATTAAAAAAAAACGAATGACATCAAAATCGGGGGATACATTTTGGTGTTGCAGCTACATATCATCTCCATCCAAAATGTAATTACACCACTGGTTAGTTAAAGGTTCAAAGAATTCGTTACGCTAAGTGAGGACTGTGACGCATCGCGCGCGGTGGAGTGGCAGGCACCGCCATTTTGAAGTGTTTTGGCTGTGTTTCGATATTTCCCTTTTTTATAGTTTTTTCTCAGAGAAGCTACGACGTTCGTTTAGGTTTCAATCGTCAGCTCTCGTCAAAATCTATCGTTTGCATATATAAAACAATAATGTTAAATAGTTACAGTGAATATATATGGTGATATGATTTAAAAAAACATAATTCTATCATACATAAAATAACGTATTTTATATTTTGTATAGAAAATATTACCTGTTACGTACATGTATTCACGGTCGTGTCCTAAACACAGCCACAACCCATTATATATATATATATATATATATATATATATATAAACACACGTAAAAGAAATAAGTGTGATTTTTCAGATTGTTTAACAAGTTTTTGATGGTTTGATAGTATACCAAGATTATTCTCGTAAATACATCTTTAACGTTAAGTGAACTCAGTGACTGTAAATTAACGAAGTCAATCGGTATATTTATAAAGATTACTTTTTTATTTTGTGATGAGCATTCTTCCTAAATTTAAAGTTAAATTTTTGAAGTAAAGCAAATTTGAGGATGGGACTACAATCAATTTTCGAGCGTTACCAAAATTCCGATGGCATAAGGGGAATATTTGGGTACGTGGTGGGGGAAACGGTAGAGGAGTAGATTGCATCAGCGGTTACGCCATTCCAACGCAAGCGCTAGCGGTCGAATGGGAAGACGGCAAAGTTGAGGGGTTAAGTATTTATGAACATAGTGTGGCATGCTATATGTATACTGCGCTTTTGCATTTTCAACATGCAATTAGTGATCGCTTCTTCCAGCCAATGATATCGCTCTGTACTACAGTGGATAACACAAGTTGTAATATCTTCAGACAGTATTATCTTGCAATAATAAAAAAATAATATATTAATGCTAGACCAAACAAAATGACTGTCTTCTGTTGTCCAACATTATTTAACAAAAGTTTACGTTAGCATTTATAAAAAAAGTCATGTTATACACGTAATATAGGTAAATCAAATTTATTCTATTAATTCATTACATTTTTTTAAAAAAACATCAAGTTCTCTAGTATTAAAAAAAATTAAGAACATTTAGATGAATAAAACTTCTGTTTTGTCTTAGATTCGAACAGAATATTAGAAAGATTTGAATTAAAATTTATAGGATAGTTTGCCTTAGGTGGTAGTACATAGTTACAATTTTTATTAAATATAGTAATAATGTTCAAAGAAAACAACATGAAACATCGACATTGTTATGAGTACACACATGTATCAACATATTCAACTGACATTAAAGTAACATGATAACACATTTAATATATTTAACATTTGTATGCTCCACACATATCAATAGGAAGTGCGATATATAATGTCAGTAACTTTGATAAACTAAACAACATTAATTCACACAATAAAACTATCATGACTCCAAAATACTATAAATTTAATAGAAAAAATGATGCATTTTAAACTACCGTTGGTTTCCTAGCACATACGCTTTGTACAAACACAATTCATTCATCTTTTTAATAAAGTTATCGTAACCTGATGTCAAGTAATCGTGATGAAGCAGACGGCACAAACACGAGAAACTGACTTGCATTCCAGAGCACAGCGTCGTCAACCTGGTTTATGTTTTCATCGGGAAAATGGTGGGATGTTCACATGCAATAGACCACGTCTACTCCTGACCCAGTTTCCTGGTCCCTGTCGTAGTGAGAGCTTCTTCGTGATCAGTTGTCCATGAGATGTTAAGTCTCAACAAAATAACGCAAAATTCCTATGAATCTGAATTTAAACACTAATGATTATCCCACGTAATTTTGTTATGTATCAACTTTTAAAGCGTTTTTTTATTTCATTTTGTTAAACAGTCAAAACGATCTTCTAATAAACATCTCATATTTTTAAAATAGTAACTGTTAGTTCTTATTGATATATAACTCACTTAGTACATGATACAATTTTCAAACAAATAAACAAAATGTGAAAATGACATATTTAACCCTGAGTTTCTGAGTAACTTTTTAAAACTTTCATGTGAGTAGTATGTTTCGGTTCCTCCGGAACCAGGCGCAGGCACCAGGCGCTGGAGCCGGGAGCCGTACCACCATCTTGGATTGTGACGTCACGGCGACCATCTTGCTTGACCTTTGACTATGACCTTGACCATGAACCTTCAAAATTTGCGAAAATATGTCAAAATTTGATATATTTGCTCAAAATTCCTGAAAACCCGCCAAATCTCCAGTTTTTGGATAGAAAAAGCTGCTAAAAAATTCTCAAAATTTTTGAAAAATTAAATATTTCTCTTTTCGAGGGAAAAATTCCCGTTTCGAGGGAAAATTTACCGTTATTAGTCCTTCAAAATACCAGCGGCTACAAATGTCTTATATTGAGGCTTAAGCATCCATGTCTACAGCCTCAGATAAGCATCTGACTTCATCATGGATTATGTTATTTGGAATATGATGTCACCGTTGCCATTTACGTTATGGCCGCTATCATGAAAATCTTTATTATCCGATTTTAATAATAATATTTTTTAATTTATAAAAAAATAAACTTATTAAAATTAACTAAAAAATATTTAAAAAACACACATTTATGACATGGAGCTTGGAGTCCTCGGTTCGAAACCGGTGAGAACAAAAAAAATAAATATGGTGACCGATCCTTTTCTCACGGTGGCTGCTGGCAGACTGACCCCCACCACTTTGTTCAAAACATATATATATCGGCAGTTAGCATGACGTCATGTCCGCTATCTTGAAAATCCGTAATTTTAATGCTATAAATTCGGGAAAAAATTTAATTGTATATCAAAAAATAATATTTTAATAAAATATTAATTTAAAAGCACTTCTGCCATTCCGTTACGGCTGCCATCTTGAAAAACCCTAAGTTTTATGCTAGAAACTAGTAAAAAATTCAAAAAATTATAAATTAATATACAATAAAATACTATTTAAAAACTCACACCTTTAAGTCCTCGGTTCGAACCTGGTAAGAGCAAAAATAAAAATAAATGTCGATAGATTGTTCTTCCACGGAAGCCACCAGCAGACTGACCTCCCACTACTTAAATCAAAGTATATATCATCAGAAGGTATGTCGTCATGTCATTCATATTGTTTTCGTCTGCTGGAGGCCACCTCAATCGTGTTTTCAGCTACTAAGAGTGTGCCACCATCATGTTAGTGTAATTTTTACCCGCTAGAGTACAGTTATCAATTATTATTACTGAGGCGCCCGCCACCTTTAAACTTGGACACCATCTTCAAATTGTGTAATTATTTAGCTAGAGATTCGGGAAAAATTCCAAAAAACATCAAATAAATTGGGAATAAATATACTGATTATATGATCGACTTAGGTCCTTGGTACGATACCTAGGCGATGATAAAACAACTTAATTTTATGTAAAAAAATCAATTTCAATAAATAATGATCAAAGTTCTGAAAAAAGCATAGTTTCCAAAATAACCTTCATCCTATAAGCCATTACGGCCACCGTCTTGGATATTTGTGTTTATTGACCTAGAAATTCGGGAAATATTTCAAAATTTACAGAAAAAATCACACATTACTTTAATATTGAATCGATACTTGGTTCGATCTATGGACAAAGCTAAAAATAAATTTAATTTTAATACCAGAGAAGTGACTGGTTCGAGAAATAAAACACCGCAAGTTCTTTTACAAACATAATGTTTATTACATAAATTCTATTCTACTACAGGATCACTTCCGGAACCAACAATCTTATAAACATTTAGCCCTGCATAGGCGCGAAATGACTTATTCTTAGCTCCAATCGGTTTATACTAGACAAGGACCAACCAGAATCTTTACTGACATAGTCCTCTTCTTGACAGAGTTTCTGGATACTGTGTTTAACAGTTTGCTTCACATCGTCAGAACTGTAAATTACTGCAGCCGATGTCTTGAATGCACACTTCTTCACTTTGTCATCGAACAGATATGGCTTTCCATATATACAGTCCAACCACAAGTTATATTTCAAAGGTCCGTTTGTTGCTACGTCATCAGTAAGATGATTGATTATGTTCTGTCTGATATCGTCAACAAAATAACAAATGTCGTTGGACTTACTAAGCGTATTTAGATAATAGTAGTCGTTCATTGTTCCACGAAATGCAGACTGCGCCAAGTAGAAGCCATTTTCATTCACCTGTACAGCACCGATCACAGTCTTAGGTTTAGTTCCATGTCCAGATACCATTGCAATCGGTTGCTGCGCATCTGATTTATTTTTTTGCTTGCACGCTTTCGAGTCTCCAATCTAAAGCGAGGAGTCGAAATTTCTGCAGGTAGTTCAGCAGTAGGCGCACGGATTTCACCTTAAGAGTTTTTCGCATGTCGACGCATATTATCAATTCGAGTACACCATTCATTACACTCATCTAAGCGAAACTTTTTGCGAGAAGGATTCTTCGTACATTTACTCCTCTCATGTCTCCTTACATCATGAGCAAATGAATAACATCATATCGCAGTAGCTGCAAGGATACCGCGGTGATGAAGACGAGCCTTTCAGACCCGATCCAGATACTGAAGTTGCCGCAGTCGTACCATTACCAGGCATACTCCTATGCACATCAATCATTCGCTGTTGTATAGAAACCTACACATTCTACTGCGCAACAGGTTATTTGCATGTCTCCAAGAATTGCTGCAAATTAGCATTTCTTGTAAATTACTTGCGACAATTCTCACAGCCAAACATTTTTGATAAAGGTTCTTAGCACATTTTCTCTTCTCGTGTCGACGTACGTTGCTGTTGTTTGAGAAAATCTTGTCTCAGTAACGGACCCGAAGTTAATTAGTTGTTGACGAATCAGCACCCATTGAAGTCTCCATCGATGGCAGACCAGCGTTCGCCGAGTTTTCCTGTGCAGCCAGCAATACCGGCTGGTGGTACCGCGACTGTTGAAGTCTCCTCCATTGTTGACGTCATCGTTGCCAACGGGATCTGCTCCTTCTTCGTCGCCGCTGACTCAGGGTTCCCGTAGACGATGGTACAACGTCCATCAAGTTCGCCGTTTTAGACTGTAAAAATGTCATCGAGTTCACAAGAACAGGTAATTACGCGAATTATGCACCAGAAGAAACAAACTAGGTGATCCTTACACCTTCAACGACAGTAACAAACTGAGCGATCTGGTGTCTGGGACTCGCTTATATACATGCACCCCATATAATAATACTGTTACGATTTACCGCGGGGTTAGTAAAGGATAGCCCTATTAAAGATTTTATTACTAAACAGTTTTATCGATGGACATTTATTATGTCACTTACAATAAATCTTTTAAAATGGCAAATAATTAATTGCACTTAAAAATGTTGCTTCCACAGTCACTCATTTTCAACACACACACACCTCGCTGGGCCGCACCTCTGGCGCAACTCTCGCCGCAGCACCCCTCGTGGATCTCCGCCGCGGGACAACGTCGCCGCACTCCGCCGCCGCCGACGCACTTGCCTTCGCCGATGATCCGCTCGTCGCCTCGTTCGGAATTTCACTCGGGACTCCGCCGCGCCCGCGACACTATCGCCCGGAACTGAACTCTCCGCCCTGTAGTCTTCGTCCAGGGACTCCGCCGCTTTATCGCCCGGAAACTGCCCGCCGGAGAGCTCCCGTCTGAACTCTTACTCAACTCCACTAAAACTCTCTATGAGGCCGGTGTCCCTACGGCTTTTATGTCAGCCCAGGTGCTTTCCAGAAATCGCGAGCGCGGCTGGGGCCAGTTGCGTCATTCCGCAACGGCCCGAAGGCTTAAATATCTCGAAACACTTGTCGGCGGCTGCCAGCTGCGAGGTTTCAGATGTCTAGCTATCAGCGCCACGCGGACACCTGAGTTTTGAAGGGGGGGGGGGGGGGGAGCGGCGTCCCAAATGCGCACGGTACATCTCATGTTGCAGCGGCAGCCTGTCAGCCAGCTAGCGCTGCACCTGCGCGTGACGCGGCCTTGCTCACGTACGTAACAATACGCTAGTTAAATCACTGACCATTTACTATACTACACAAGTCAAACCGACATTAAAAAAGAGGAACATATGATAAAAAAATTTGATGCAGTGTGATACTTACTCGTCTCATGTATTCGAACCAATCAGTATACGCTAGGATCCAAGAGCTACTATTCACACCATCAGATCCATCTACTTTTGCCACCAATGCCCCAATTACCCATCAGCTTCAAGTGCTCCAAGAGCTCCAAATCTCTATTCGCTCCAACACGCAATGTACGTAAAATACACGCAATGTACGCGCTTGTACGCAATGTACGCAATGTACACGCAAAAACTACGCATCGTTTACGCAGGTCAAGTATTTAATGAAAACGAAGCAAATCTGGACGTAAATTCTACAGAACAATAGCATACATAACGAAAAGGAGTTGCATTCTCACGTGCAATCAACTCGGTAGAATGCGATCGTCAATGTTAAGTTAGGATATAATGTCTTCAACAATCTATGAACCCAGCAGTTTTTATTTCCAAAATTCATTGGTTCTTACAGTCATTGGCTCCAACAATCATTGGCTCCAACAGTCATTGGCTCCAACAGTCATTAGCTCCAACAGTCATTAGCTTCAACTGTCATTGGCGCCAACAGTCATTGGCGCCAACAGTCATTGGCGCCAACAGTCATTGGCGCCAACAGTCATTCGCACCAACAGTCATTGGCTCCAACAGTCATTGGCTCCAACAGTCATTGGCTCCAACAGTCATTGGCTCCAAAAGTCATTGGCTCCAAAAGTCATTGGCTCCAACAGTCATTAGCTCCAACAGTCATTAGCTCCAACAGTCATTAGCTGCAACAGTCATTAGCTCCAACAGGCATTAGCTCCAACAGGCAATTGCACCAACTGTATTTGGCTCCATCAATCAATGACGCCATAGTATTTGACTACAAACAGTCTTAGGCCTAGCGCTATTTGACCATAAGACTATGAGGCTACGAAGATACGAGACTACAGAACTGCAAGTCTAATAGGTACTTGACTACGAAGCTACAAGTCTATAAGGCTCCAATTCCTGCATCTGTCTTTGGCTGAATTTTCTCTTTGGCTCCAAATGCTCCAACAACATTATTTTATAAGATTACAAGGTTACTTGATTACGTAGCTACAAGTCAGCGAGGCTCCAAGGCATCATGACTACGCGACTACAAGCCATGTGGTTACGAGACTACGTGATTTTAGTCTTAAAGGTTACGAGACTGCGAGGCTACAGGACTACGAAACTTACAGAACACACCGTTACGTGATCACGAAGCTACATGACTACGAACCTACCAGAACATTAGGTTACGTGATTCCGAGACTACAGGACTACGAAGTTTCCAGAACACAATGTTATGTGCTTGCGAGGCTACAGGACAACGAGGCATCTAGGACACTAAGGCAACATGGCTACAGTCCTACTGGGCTCTAACTGACTAAAATACCTCCATTCAGTGGTGAGAGTTAATTTATCTCATGCAAAATAACCTGTTGTAAGTAGTCCCGATTCTTGCCATCAAATGACGCCTTGTGTTGCTTGCAGGTAAATGATATTTAGTTATTTTATGTGGGATGCGAGATGCTCACTAACGATCGCAAAAGAAGGATGGCTTCGATAGACCTCAAGGAGACGGAAGTTAGACCTTCCTGTCAGTGTTTCTCAGATGTCTCAGAGCTTATTATTATATGACTGAGTAATTGTGTTTTTATTTACCACCTGATAAAAATATTACAAGTTCTCATTTAGTAGTAGCAGAAATTCACTAATAAAATTCAACTCTGAATAAAATGTTATGGCTCATTAAGTAAAAAATCCTTCGTGTAGAGATCAATTTCTCACTAATAACCAGAAGCACTTGGAGAAAACCATCAGATCTCTAGCCAGGAATAATCAGGAGCACTCACAGAAAAAAATCTATATATATTGCAAGAAAAATCAGGATCACATGAAGAAAGTTTGCCTTAATATCAGAAAAAAAATTAAAAACAAATCAAATAAAATAATAATAAATAATAAAAAAAACAAAAAATGGACAAAACATTTCAAAAATTCTGCCTTGTACTAGAACTCGAACCTTGCTAGAGATCAATTTGGACATTCATAGCTGCTGGGATTTTTTAGGACATAAAACAGTACATTTGCCCTCGAAACGGGAATTTTTCCCTCGAAAAGAGAATATTTTTTTCAAAGATTATGAGAATTATAGAGGAATATTTTTTTTTTCAAAAAACTGTAAATTTTGGCGAATTTTTAGAAATTTTCGAAAATTATTGAGAATTTTAACAATTTTAGCAAATATTGAAGGTTATAGGTCAAGATTTTCCAAGATGAAATCACAAAACAAGATGGCGGATCAACTCCCGATACCAGCACCTGGCGCCTAGCGCAAGAGGATCAAAAACATACCACTCATGTGGTTAATAAAACATTGTAATTTTAAATTTTATAACCTATACAATCAAGTCTAACATGAATAACCTGGAAATCTGTGATCTAATATCAATCGATTAATGAAGACAGCGAAAAAAAGGAACAATTTAATTTTAACCGAACTGAAAAATTATTACTAAATAAGTAGTGACGGCTGAAACAAAAGCACCTAAGAAATGAAAATCTAGAGAAAAGAAACCAAAACCTGAAAACTTTACTAACGGTAGCGTTGCATCTATGATTAGCACCCTCGCCGTGTTTCTCGTGTCTGCATCAATAATGCTCAGCAGTTTCAGCTTCTGGACTAGCTTCACTGTCTTGCTGGCTTCGTAAGTGGCAAGCTCGCACGAAGATATCAGCAAGGCCAGTTTGGAAAAATGTAATAGGCTCCTGGTCACTGAAGCGACGGAGGTATGAAACTGCAAATCGTGTTGGTAACCATCGACGCCACGCGGAAAGCTGTAGTACAGAGATGTGACGATGGAGATGAAAGTTGCAATGACATCCAGCATGATCGGTAGACCGTACAGTGAGTTTATTGATTCCACAATATCGGACAGTTTGCCGTGCAATTCCATCAGCTGAATGATCTTCAGCTGCAACGAACACACTCCCGTGCTCCAATATGTACCCGTCAGGCGAACGCTATCCGAGTTGCTCCGAAAAACCGGGCTCGCCGCCAAGTTGTCAGAAGCATACTCCAACATCTCGCTCATTGAAACGTTTATAGCTTTGAACCGTTGGCTCAGGACGATCACCACAGTGATTAGGTTCGTGGTCACTATCAAGGAGATTATCAAGGGAACGCACGCGAGAACCCAAAAGAAAATAACCGTGGGTTGTCCGTACCAGACATTGACGTAAGCATAGTACGTTAGTGCGATGGTGGTGGCGGAAAAGCAAGCTATGAGAACTAGCTGTAGGATAGTTGCTCTTCGGTGCGATCCCTGCAGGTGTGTCACGAGTGCTCTGTCTGCTTCGACGAGCCTCGCAAGTACCTGCCGCCTGCTCTCCTCCTTCCTGAACAGGTTGTTGTAGAAGTACCCCGACACAGAGCAGTAGACGGCCGCGGTGCCCACCCCGTACCAGATGTTCAGCAGAGTCTGGACTTGTCGCAAGCTGACGATGAGGTGCGTGGCGCCGGTCGCCGCGACAGCCAGGGCGACGGCTGCGTTGTACAGCGCATGCGCGGCGCCACCGGCCGGCAAGAGTCCTGCAGCCGCCAGAAGGACACGCACTGGCCACAGCGAGGACTCCAGGTCCTTCGGGTTCAGCGAGAGCCTCGCCATGCTGTAAATGTTTACTTGGTAGGTTCCTTGAGATGGCTCGGCTTCCGGGTTTCAGCCTACGTCGTAGGCGAAAATTTCACCGACGTTTCGCTCGACCTTGCAATCGATTAACCCTTTATAGGTTACTGGTATATATATTTACCACCATCTCTACCGGCTAAACTGTTAGTGGTAGAATAATTTACCGGGCTCCTCCAAGTTCCTCTGGCAACCAACAGATAGCATACAAAGCCACAGTAGCTTGGACGACTGTAGCGTCTGTCTGAGGATCTAGGAAACATTGGATGGTAAATTATCTTACCACTGCCCATTAGACGTCAGTACTTTTCATGTTTTGCGCGCATTGTGTTGAGTTGGTGTTTACAAATTCATAAATATTGAACAAACACATGTAAGAATGAAATGCTTATTTTTTCTGAGTTCAAGGGATACTGTAGTAGAAAAAAATTATGTGTTGCTGCCATAACTTAAAAATTATTTCGTTTTCTTTGTGATCTTGCCTAAAATTATGTGATGTACCAGCATTTTATGTGAATCGTAGATAGTAAAATAATTTTTTATGGCCCTTGTGAAACTTCTTATTTTTATTACAAAATATATCCAGAACATTGACAAATAGTTGCCATTATTTTTGTTCTTTCGGCAAAGATGTTATTCTATAAAACTTGTTGGTGCTATGCATTCGAGGCTGCACTTTGTATTCTTGGACAGTTATTGGTAGAATAATTTACCACCTCGAAAAAAAAAATTCAAATTTTAGTTTCTTTCACTTTCAAAAGAAAGTCATATTTATTGCTAATTATTTATATTCCATTCCTAGTTTTTGCCCCTATTTTGTAAAATTACAATATTCAAGGAATGTGCAAAGAATGTACCTACAGGTATGTGGATTCAAACCAAAATAAAGCCGCCAGTTATTGTTTCACGTTTTTTTTTTTTTCATTTCTGTTTTTTTATAAGAACTTTTTTTGTTGCATAAAGCATAATCCTTTTTCTTTACTATAAAAATGAATAAAAAAATAAAAACATGTATATCTTTCATAGGAAAAAAATATGTCCCCTCGAAGAAGTCTCTGTACTGATGAAGCACTGCAATTATTTTTTTTCCCTTGATGAGTAGGCAATGCTATGCAGTGGGCTGGAAATCACGACGCTGGTGGCTACGTATATTTTATTATCTGATTGAGTGTGCCATTGTAAATTCCTACATTTTATATTGTGAAGAATTAAAAAAAAAAAAAATTGTAAACCAATGACACATTTGAGTTACCGCTCAATTCTGGCGAACCAGATGATTGGAACTTTCGTGAGTCGCAAAAAAAAAAAAAAAAAACGGTATAAGCCCAGGTACATCGAAGGCAAGGAAACAAAACAGTTCTCATTCCTTTTCAAACACTGAAAACTATACACGACTAACTAACGTTGGTGACCATTTGCCCGTTATTGGGACATACAGAAGTTGCGCTCTCTGCAGCACTTCAAACAAACAAAAACGAAGTAACATAATTTGCAAACAGTGCAATGTTGGCCTTTGCAAAGGCTGTTTTGCTACCTTTCATAAATCCGAGTGAGTGAAACACACGATAGCAGAGGTAATTTTTTTTTCAATGTAGAAAGAATTCTGCATATTTTGTGTTCTCTGTACTAATTTCTATTTAGGTCTATATAAAATGTTTGTCAACATTTTATAGATAAGTGTATAGAAACTATAAATCATATTCACCTTTTCTTTCACAGTGAAGTATTAGAAACAAATTTCATTACATTGCACATTTTGTGTTCCATTCCAGTTACAATTCCCAAACAACTAACCTGTTTGTATATAAATAGTAATGTCAAGCATTTATTTTTGCACATTGTAAATATACAAATTAGGCTAACGAGTGAAAATGAATTTTGCGATTGTGATAAAAAAATTTTACCATATAATTCATTTTCAGGTATTTTATTTTGTCCTATTTTATAATAAAATTAGTATTTTGAAAATACATTGCTGCTTACGATTGTGTTCCATGATATTCTATCATATATATTTGTGTCAGTATATCATTCTATGTATATTTTTTTATCAATCCTATATTTGTATATATTATAATCACCCCAAGTGAATTGAAGCATTTTGTTGTGTAGTGCTACATACACAGACGTATGCGCAAAGGAAAATGTTTTTAAAATTTCTATTTCTATTTTTTATATTTGTTTATCAATTCAGATTTTACTTTTTGTAAATATAAAAAATAATACCAACTATGCTGCCAATAATTCTTATGTTTATTTCATTAGCCTATATTGTCACTTGCAAGATACACTTATACATGTTAGATATCATTGCCAATGTGTTGTTTTTTTTTTGTCGGAATGTTTGTAGAATAAAAAAATGGAGTGTTTCAAAGGCGGTCGCTGACAATACAATAATTAATCATGACACAAATATAGTAATAATACATAAATTGTTTCATTTTATATTTTCTTACTAATAAAAAAAGCTGTTGACTGATAATAAATGTTTTGTGTTTGTCACAAACCTTTATGAAGTACATATATCCCAGGTGGTCACTGGTACAATAATTTACCACCCCAAAAGTATGATAAAAATATATAATTAAATAGAAAACATTATTTCCTATTGTTTTTATCAACCTAAAGAAGCTGTTCCCTAAATATAAACATTAAATGTTTGTTGCCAACCTTTTGCCCTATAAAGGGTTAAATCACTCAGCTTGTACTCTATCGAGTACCACCCAGAAGATTTATATGGAGTTCCTGATCCACTGGACCTGTACCACATGCCTAGGGAATGTAAATTGTCTGATAAGCGCTAAAATGGCTTTCTGCCTGCTTTGGTGTACTTATTTTAATTGGCTCACTCCAATAACCAACAACCCTTTTTCATATGGCCAATTTTGCTAAGCAGCATATAATACATATAACTTATATTTTCATAATCCGAATGTATCATTTTATGTTATTTTAATTCAATTATAATAATTATATTTTTTTAATTAACATATATTTTATTAGATTTGTCCCATTGCTTTTACAATAAATTTGTGGGTAAGTGTTTCCATGTGACATTATTACTGACATCGGCCAGTACCACCAACTTCGAGATATCAAAGTCAGTATTACTCTACAAGCCTTTCGGTAATCTTCGGATTTTTTCAGTCCGGGAGCCGAAGCCTCCCCCCATTCTTTTGTTTAACTTGGCCTTTTGATTACGAGTCTCTGCCGCCCCAAATTTACTGCGCACCGCGACTCTGGACTGACCACTCCGTATCTTCGGCCTCAAGACGTCACTCCGTTTTTTTAAAGTTGTAATCAGCTAGAAAAGGGATATGATTCCCACAACTTTAGTGATAAGCATTTAGTCTGTCCGTGTAGGTCTACCTCGTAGGAGTAGTAATGTTTTGTTAATCATATTTTATTAATTTTTTTAAATCATGGAAACGTCCGCAAAACCGGTTCGTGATCCCAGCACTCGGGCTGATCCTGGAAGCCATCTACATGTTTGGTGAGTTTTGACATCTTTACTCCCCGACCATCATCGTGATTAGAAGGCTTTTTCTGCCTATTTTGCCAACTGTCTGTGAACCAGTTCTGACAGAAGTACTATAATCTAGACGATATAATTATTTTGCCTTCTGAAACTAAAAGATCCACTTATCACCCCAATCATCAAGAGAGAGTGAAGTGTAACAAATTTATAACATAACTTGAGTTTACTCTGTTATGACTGAGGAGTGTAATAGTTGGTAACTGCTATCCTGATGATGGCGGCTGCAAGGTCAAGCGAAACGTCAGTGAAATCTTTGCCTTCGTCGCGTCTACACCCAAAAATCCAAGCAACTGCAGTTCATCATAAATTAGGAACAAATAATAATGCGAATTTTCGTATCTCTACAAACTAATTCCTGCATAATCTTTTATTTGTAAATTGTGAGTTCCTTTCCCGCGCATTTATGCTTTGTGTTGCCCCAGCACCTCGAATAGTTAAATTTATTTGTAAACATTTCTCTGTATTAATTGCGTACATTAATGAGCAAAATTTAATTTCATTTATTGTTATTCAATTATCTTTTACATATTTTTAATAATTCTCGAATGAAAAATTGATTAAAATATATAATTATGACTATTTTAGTAAGAAATATTCTGTATTATCTCGCAAATTGTAATTCATACAACCAAAAATAATCACTGCCAAATTGTACAAATTTACAATATATTTCTTGTATTGTTACAAACTATTTCTTGACAACTTGTTTCCGTTTAATATTTTGTGAACGTACAGAAAAAATAATACTTTTCTGCGTATGTTAACCACAAGCTTTATCTCAGAATCGTTTACAATTCGATTTAGTTGGAGTGAAGGTGTTCACAAGGTGCGTCCGATTCCTATTCATTATTGTTTTCAGCGCGCCTCTTGACATATAGGCCACCCATGCCTTCAGCTCGCAGGCACGAATAATAGTTATTTATATAAAACTGCCCTGAACCTGGCATATGAGGAAAACTGGTGATGGAAGTACGTATGTAAACAGTTCATGTGATTCCACCATGACATTGATAGAGCTGAATAGAAACCAAACATTTCGCATCCATATCGTATTCAGAATTCGAAAACGTTTAAAGTTGTCCACGAAACTAAATGAATGTTATTTCTAGATGAATATATTTTAATGTTAGTATTTATTTCATTTAGTATATTTTTCTTGTATAGTAATGACAAAAATTAACATGAATCAGGCCTACGTGTACATGAGTAAAAGTGCACGATAACAGTATCTAATATATTTCTCGATAATGAATAATCCATATTACTGCTTCTAAATGTAATTATTAGAGACCTGCAATATTCGCGGATTCAATGACCTCCAGGATAGACTCTACTGCACTCTGCACACTCGGGCAAATGCCAACTGTTCATTGGCTGCTGACTTGTGAGTCGTCTCGACTGGGTGGCCTGTGATTCGACACTTCTTTGAGTGAGGGTCTCTAATTGGCCCTCATTAATCCAGATTAACAGTGAACCAATTGCAGAAGCAGCGCTAAGGTATAATTATTTGAATTGTAGCATATCACGAAATGAATCCGCGAATTTTGCAGGTCTCTAGTAATTATCTAGCACGATTAAAAATACTACTAATTATAAAATTTATCATGTGGTTATGTATTTTGTTGTACATCATTTGCGATTTTTTTTAGTTTAAATGCCTCTATTAATTTAATTTGTTAGAAAACTATTTTTTTATCATTGTCTTAAACCAATACATAATTTTAAAGAAAATACTAAAACTAATAATTCGGTATTTTAAAATACTATTATTAGTGAATTATATTTTTAGTAGAAAATTTCACCCAGTTGAAAATCAAGGTTCTTTAAAACCGAACAATTAATATTTAAAACCAATATTTCTAGAGTTGTTTACAGTTATGTTAAACGTAGTAAATTAATGCTTTCAAAATTATTCGTTGACCTTTCCCTTGAATAAATTTGTGTAATTCAACACATGTCTTGTTATTGTTGTATTCAAATTGGAACCTTAGAGAAAATTTATGAAAAAGCTCCAAACCTTAATTCAAATATTCATTTGAAAGATTTAAATGTTATAGTAAAAAAGCATGCATGCTGAGTGTTTGGTTTCAGTTACTAACCACTGAAGTTCTGACACATACCTTTTTTTCTGAGAAATGTTTCGATGGCAACCCACACACAAGCTTAGTCAGTGAAACCAACACTTCCGAAATGACAGATGTTCTAATGTTTCAGAGTACCTCACGTACCCAAGTTGTTTCAGTTCAATAAATGTTATTTAGAAGTTATTTTGTTGTTCAATGCTTGGGAATCTTGCCTCGCTAGTCGAGATGCGGCACTGCCCTGAGACCTGATTGAACTCGTAGCGCGTCAACACTCGACAAGACTAATTATCTAATGCGTGTGCTATCGAACGAGAATCTCTGTTTGCATATGGGCGAAGGGTTCGATGAAGGATACACTCAGAGGACGAAACAATGGACTAAATAGATTAAGCGGCCGTGCATTGGGGAGTTCTGATGACGGACAGCACAGAACTGATGACGCTTAAGTGATTGCACATCGTAATACCATTAGCCACGACTGTTCAACTGGTTCTCACACAAAAGGATGACAAGCAGGCAAAAGAAAAGAAAAAAAATGTTATAACCCGGCCATGCGTTTTTATTTGATTGCGAATCCATCATTAAAATAAGACAGAAGATAATTGAATTCGATCAACCACTGTGAAATCCGACACATTATCTTTGAATTTTTAAAACAACATATCTGCAACTAGAAGGCATTAGTCGCTATGACCGATATTCAAAAACACAACAAAAATTGTTTACGTGTACCATAACGGTATTCTTATTGCACAATTAGCCCACTCCCGTTTTTTTTTTTTTTTAATTTTATCCGTTCTCGGTCTGTTGCCCAAATTACGCGCATGCGTAGAGTTTACTTTTATCTCTTCCAGATGGCTGAACCGCATCTGGTGCCATTGACTCGTATATATTCACTTTTGTGATCATCCTGGGAGGTACCATAGCGTGGTGGTGTGCCTATCGAAACTATCCTGGAATACATTCTGTTCACTAACAAGAATTAATCGTAACTAATAAAAGTACCTGAGAAAATTTTAAAAGCCTGTTCTGTTTTTTTTTTTTTTTTTTTTTTGCGATGTTGCTGCTATCTCTAGTATTTTTACCGTAACAATTTGCTTCGATGGTTGCGAAACGTCAGCTATATCGCGTTGAAACCAGTTTTCTAGCCTCGCGCAGGGCACCGATTATTAGGACGGTTGCCGATATGTTCCTCTTGCTGGGATTCGGTTTGGACACGTTCTGGAATACGGCCAGCGAGTTAGGTTCTGGTTGTGTCCCAACAAGGCATTGTCGGGGACGCACCACAATGCCGAAATATCACAACACCAAAATGCCAATTTGACCTCAACGCCGACAGCTAGAAAACTGCTGTGTACCACAACGCCGAAATACACTAACGCCGAAAAATGTTATTGCAGGACTGCCACAAAGGTTAGGTTAGGTTAAACTAGGTTAGGTTAGACTAGGTTAGGTTAGACTAGGTTGGGTTAGACTAGGTTAGGTTAGACTAGGTTAGGTTAGACTAGGTTAGGTTAGACTAGGTTAGGTTGGACTAGGTTAGGTTAGACTAGGTTAGGTTGGACTAGGTTAGGTTGGACTAGATTAGGTTTGGCTAGATTAGGTTAGGCTAGGATAGGCTAGGTTAAGTTAGGTTAGGTTATATTACGCTAGGTTAGGTTAGGTAAGTTTAGGTTAGGTTTGATTGTGGTATTTCGGCGTTAAGGTACATTTAAGAAACACACACAAATTCATTCAGTTGTTATTTCGGCGTTGTGGTACACAGCAGTTTTCTAGCTGTCGGCGTTGTGGTCAATTTTGATATTCGGCGTTGTGGTATTTCGGCGTTGTGGTAACGACACTATTAAACTAGTTCTCTAGTCCCGCCAAAACAGCATCCTACTCCACATTCACTGGTTGTTGCGCCTTGCGTCCGTAACAGAAATAAAATGTATTCAATGTCCCTCTTATTCACACGACGGTCATATGCGCTGATGTGAGTCAGTGGGTACGGAAACATTGCGGTCAAATCTTTGCGCACGACCTACTGTTACCGTTACCGTTATTTTTTTTTCCAATTGCGTACCCAGCCTTAGAAGTGAAAATTACCCGCTGCTCCGTGTACGAGAATGTGAGCAAGTCACGCGAAGCGAGTTAGAAGTGGGAAGCCTTCTTTTCACAAACGAGAGAGCCAAAACCCAAAGTTCCCCGAAGTTCATGCTTTTTTAGATGAAATGATTGCATACTTTTATGAAAAAAATTGAATCTTTTTTATTTTTTTATTTTAATAATAAAAGAATAAATACTTGAAATTATACTAGAAATCAGATTTTTAAAAATGCTAGAATAATTAACCTTTATTGCCGAAATTGTTGTTGTAATAAGCAATAAAAACCAGATTAACTTTTCACTTCACTTTATAAACAGTCGACGAAACAGTTCACGTGTAGATGACTTGTAATTAATTTTAAAAACTGGCCTTTAGCTATAGAGTTTAAATATAATTATGAACAAGTTTTCATATAAATAATATGTAATCAAATATCTAACATAACCTATTATTACTGCACTCGCCGACAGATGCTATTTTTTTTAATAATAAAATAATAAATACTTGAAATTATACAAGTAATCAGATTAATTTTCTTACGTACATTTGACGTAGAAATTATTTCATATTACACATTTATAAACAAAGTTTTAACTTTTCACTTCTGTCAGTACGGCGCAAGCGTACAATAAGCGTAACGGGACACAGCGTAACGAAATAATGAGCATAACGGGACACTGTTTCGTGCATGCATCCAGCGTTCGTCGATGTATTAGACGTTGTCACGTCAAAAAAATATTTGCGAGAAATTTATTTATGTAAAAATCATTACCTAATACATAACTTATAATATTACAACGGCAAAAAAAACAAATCGAAAATGCATAACATTTGTGGATTATTGCGGCACATGTCTATCGTGCACTGTTATCGAATGCTGTTTAGTTTTAATGTTTGACGTGGACGACACAGCTGGTTCAAGCCGCCGTATTGATAAAACAAACCTCAATGTGCGTCATTGATAATGCGCGGATTCCCCACGCCACGTGTGATTAGCTCGTCAGCCTCCATGCTTTGTTGGCTATATCACGTGGGGAATGCTTCTACGAACTGGACGGATAGAGAGATATTTTTTAAGTGACAACGTCTAATAAATCGATGAACGCACGAAAAAGTGTCCCGTTACGCACATTGTTCCGTTACGCTATGTCCCGTTACGCTCATTGTACGCTTGGGCCGCATCTATCTCTCTTCCCACTCGATTGGCCTATGCGTCCGAGGAGAAGAAAGACAGCGGCAGCACACAACTTACATATACACGTGAACTGTTTCGTCGACTGGTTATAAAGTGAAGTGAAAAGTTAATGTGGTTTTCATTGCTTATTACAACAACAATTTCTGCAATAAAGGTTAATTATTCGTGCATTTTAAAAATCTGATTACTAGTATAATTTCAAGTACTTATTTATTCTTTTATTATTAAAATAAAAATGATTCAATTTTATTCATAAAAGTATGCAATCACTTCATCAATGTTTTGTTATGACGTCACGTTAAACTATCGTCCGTGAACCGACTTTACAGACAACCAATTTTTTTAATGCGTTTTTTTTTTCCCGGTCTCAGGCCAGAACATTCAAACGGGAAAGAGAGAGGAAATAAAATAAATCGTACTGGTTTTCAAAAGTTTTTGTGGTTTGAATATTTCGGATCGTTGAATCATTCCTTCAATGAGAGATTTTTCACATCTCTCTCTGACGAACTTTGCATAGCAATAATTAACCCTAGCCTTTTCCTTATTGACTTAATTAAATAAATGACCTATAAATAATTAACATTTCCAGAATTTTATAAAACTAAGTTACAACCTTATCTTGTATAGGTGTGTCTTGTTTCATTTTTACGTTCTTCAGGCTCTTGGTGCCTGAGGGTTTTCTCTGAGTTCGGCGAATGTGTATATATATATATATATATATATATATATATATATATAAATTTAGGCGTAAAACAACAGGTACAGATTCTTGAAAGCACTTAAGGGCCTTGCATTACACTTTTATCTTCATTTCTCCGCCATATGATGTTGCAGTCACCGCTCAATTTTTACAGTTATCCTGTGCATGACGAGAATACTGCGCGCCAGTGTATATATATGTATATATAATATATTTATATATATCGGGACAATAAGTGCGACGCTCGCTGGTGCTTCTAGCGCGGTGTCTCCTCGTGCACAGGATAACAGTAAAATTTGAGCGGTGACTGTAACATCATATGGCGGCGAAATGAAGATAAAGGGTTAATGCAAGGCCCTTAAGTGTTTTCAAGAATCTGTACCGCTTGTTTTACGCCTAAAAATTACTCTGAAAACACGCGTGTTAGCCATTTTAACTATTCTAAAAAAAAAACAGTTAAAAAAACTCAATCTGAAAAAAAAAAATAACTTATCAGATCTCGGCGAACTCTTAAATGCTTTTCGTAAGCAGTCCCTACTCGGATATCTTGTAGTTTTCACATCGCGTTGTTTTTATTTGTTTTTTTCTGAAGCTCTGCGCACCTTGTGTGTGTGCCCGGGTAGGCGGGGGCCTTAATCTTTGCGAGGACTGGCAGGCATATCGGTCACAGCGCCTTTGAAGTGAATGTCTCAAAGGGCGCTTTGCAGGATGGGAAAAAAATTCCTGACCAAACCGACCATTCTCTCCGATGATTCTTCTTCGCTCGGTGATTAATAACGATGATACGGGGGAATCTGGGTTGGGGGGGGGGGGGGGGGGTGAGAATTTGTCAGCTCTGGAATGGAGGCTTTTCCTACACACACACACCCCCCTCTCTCGCCCTTCCCCAAAAAACCCTCATAGCACGAACCCTTAACACCTCCCACCCCCACCCACCTCTTTCCCACAATCGCTGTTACTACCTCTACTCTACAAGGGCGGGGGAGACAAAAGGGGAAAAAAATAAAACCACAATCTTCCACAGGAGTAAATTGAAGTGCATCTCTTCCCCCTATACAACCTCCTAGGAATAAATTAACCGATCGTTGTTCATTCTCTCTCTCTCTCTCTCTTTCATTCTTTCTTTCGTACAAGTTTTAATGAGCCAGCGCGCGCACATGAAGTGATTAAGCTGTTCCTTAGGAATGTCTCGCTCATGCAAACGGGAGTCTCTTTACGTCCATGATATTTTTTTTTGTAGCGCCTTGCCGTGGTTAACAGAGCATTTTTTTAAAATTCGAATCCATGAAAACAAGAACGAAAAAAAAAATTTTACATAAAAAAATATTGGTTGTCTGTAAAGTCGGTTTACGGACGATAGTTTAACGTGACAACGTCATAACAAAACATTGATCAAATGATTGCATACTTTTATGAATAAAATTGAATCCTTTTTATTTTAATAATAAAAGAATAAATACTTGAAATTATACTAGTAATCAGATATTTAAAATGCAAGAATAATTAACCTTTGTTGCCGAAATTGTTGTTGTAACAAGCAATGAAAAACACATTAACTTTTCACTTCACTTTATAAACAGTCGAGTGGAAGAGAGATAGATGCGGCGCAAGCGTACAATGAGCGTAACGGGACACAGCGTAACGGAACAATGTGCGTAACGGTACACAGCGTAACGGAACAATGTGCTTAACGGGACACTTTTTCGTGCGTGCAGCAGGCGTTAATCGATTTATTAGACTTGGTCACGTCAAAAAAAATGTGTTGCGTGGTTGTCAAGCACGTTATAAGTGAAACTTCTTTAATTCTGTAGGTATATTAAATTTAAATAAAGTATGCGAGTGTGCCATAACGAGATGTTACACTCCCGACCGTTACACTCTGAGCGGTACAATGTCGTTACGCCTTGATGACGCCATTTTCTCGACTCACCTTACAAATCTGTACGTACGTTCTACTTGAAGGAAAAAATAATAATTATGAGAGAGAGAAAGAAAGATGAGACGCCCTCTTCCAAAAGAGGTTATATTTTAAGAAGGTTAAAGGAATAACCGCCCAACGTAATTACACAAGGGTACGGAATACGTTGTGATCAGGACTGGAAATCAGAACCTTTTGAAAACACGGATTGAGTCCCAAGCGTTCCTCAGCCCTGTTGCTTCCCCCCCCCCCCCCCCCCCCCCCCGCGTGTAACATCTCAGCTCTCAGCATACGGCATTTTGTAGGAGTAATTTCGTGAACGGAACGGAAGTCCCCAAAAAACGGAAATGTGTAACAACGGTGCTGCCATCTGTGGCGGATGGCACGAAACCGAAGTTCACAAAGCCAAAGAGAAACTTTATAGCATCAACTGTTAAATGAATTTTAACAAGACGGGCAGTATTAAAATAAAATTCCATGTCGAAAATCAGGTCCAAAGCCGAGCTTTAGTTTTTTTTTTTGTTTTCAACTTTTTTTTTTTTTTTTCGGTTTTATCGGAGCCTTTTCATTATATAGTTCGTGGTACCTATCCTTTGCAATTGGTAGATAACACAAACTCAACACCCAACTTATTTTATTGAAAAAATTTTTAAAACAAACTCCAACATGATACAAAAAATACGTGCATGAACTCAGCTCGAGTGTTAAAAAAAAATTACGTTAAAAATCAAAGCAAGTCTTGGTTTTCATGCAAACGTGAATTAAAATATAGAGTCTAAAATATTTCATTGTAACCCGCAAACATTTATTACTACAATAAGCGCAAAAATGGTATATCACTAAAAAGTAAAAATTAAACTTTATATAAAAACTGATTTTTATAAAACAAAATAATAAATTACGTAACAATATTTTGTATAAAAATATTATAAAATGATTACTCCTAAACTTCTGGCAATTGCTAAAAGATTTCAAAAAAATATGTCTGCATTTATATTCAAAGATATAATTAATAGAAATTAATATATAAATAAAAATCCGTCTAGAAAAGTCCTATACAAAGCGCTAGGGGAGTGCGCAATTATTTCATGTTTTAAATAAAATGTTTACTTCTTGAAATATAAACTTAAAAAAATAATTATATCTACCAAACCAAAACGATAACGGAGATTCTAGCCCACCACAAAGTCACGTCTATCCAAACCAACACCAACTACAATCAGATCAGCTGTACTCACAATTATTTCTCTCGTCGCTGCAGCAAAAACACTCGTAGCTAATCTCAAAACAAGGCATTTAAATTTCTTCGCGCCTTTGGATGAACATGCCCTGGCCTGTCCCCGGAAGCCGAACAAACGTGCTCGAGGCTCATCGAGTGGAATTCAAAAGTCTCGCGGAAATTTCTGCACCGCGCCCGGGCGTGGCCTGTACACTAACACAGTCGCGGGCCCATTTGACTCCCGGCGCGCGCGAGGCGCTACGAGGTCTCGCCTCGCTAGCAGCTGACTCTGCCCAACGCCCAGGGATGTTAGACAGTGGCTCAACGAACCTGGTACAGATGTCACTAAAAGCTGGTATCTGAAGAAGAAAAACTGGTACACTCCAAGATCTTACACTGACAAAGATCCTGTAGATTTTTTTTCATAGATTTTATATATATATATATATATATATATAAAATGATATTTATATAAACTGCTTTAATACGATATATACTTTGGAAACATAAAAGGTTACACAATTGTCAACAAATAAAGTATGATAAGGTTGGTAACCTATTTTTTATTCAATCCGCACGCCATGACGGCAATACGGCATGGCGCTGTGATCAATTTCTACAGAACTAGCTTCTGAAATTATAAGATGGCCATAAAAACTTTAGCACCTAGTATGAATGGTTTCAATTAAATTAGCACTTAAAAATTTCTCTTAAAATGCAGTTTTATTAAACGTATACAGATGGAATTATTAAAACGCAACTATTCAAATTATTCGTCCACGCCTAATGTTAATTGGTAATGCATGGCGCATCGCGTATGGTCGATGTTCAAAGTTGGTATTTCTGCATACCAGCACAATTTATACTTGGTACATGGTACAAGACCCTGAAAAATGGTATGTGTACCAACAAGTTGGTACGTCTAACATCCCTGCCAACGCCTTTATTACAGGGCAGCCAACTCACACTTCCTACTGCCAACTGTCACGTAAACTCTCTACGCGAAGGAAAACTGATTCCGCACTCCCGCGCAACTCCCCAGCGATACAATAGAATTACATTAAAAACAATAATTTATTTTAAAAAGCTAGGATAAATAACTTTTAATTAAAAAAACTAAACTAACAATTAAATATTTTTAAATATATGTATTAAAAAAATATGTAAACAAATATAAACTCTTTTATTTTTTTATATAAAAAAAGTTTCAAAGGCAAAACAGTATTTTGGCCAGGGGCGTGGCCACTAGTTTCACTACTACAACTTTTCCTTCGGCACACCAATACGCTTAGTAAATTCTCTGATGTTCGCGAATCATGCAAGGGTGCATGTTGTACGTGTGTCCGCCATCTTGTCGACTTTGGCTCGTGACTGTAGCAGTTCATGCATCACTTATTTTTTTTTTTTTTTACATTTAGCTTCGGAAATCACTGACATTGTGTTTGTTCAATCGCAAGACGTGTGAAAATAAAATTGTCCCAATGGTAATTTCGTTCATTTTATTCATTAAACATATTATACAAAAAAAAATTGAGAAGTTTGAAATCAATTTTTTTTCAGTGTGTATAAATGTCTCAGCATTTTAAAGATTATTAGAGTATATAGTATTGAATATCTCCTGAAAAGACAATGGTTACAAATACTATGTCAACAAGAGTACATGCTATTGGAATATGGTTTAAGTTTGTTAGTGGCACAACGTGTTCATGCTTGGAATTCAGTATTCGACGAACGGCAGGTGCTCAGGTGTGCAGTAATGGGAACAAGTTTCTATTAATGCTTACATTACCATTACCCATTAGTGTACTGTCCCTGCTTGGTGGAAGCTTCTAGAAATTCTCGCGTTACTTGGCTCAGGGTATACAGTACTTGGTAGAAGTACTTGGCTCAGGGTATACAGTACTTGGTAGAAGTTTCTAGAAATACTCGAATTACTTGTCCTAGGGTATACACTACTTAATATAAGTTTATAAAAAATACTCGCATTACTTCGCCTAGGGTATACAATACTTTGTAGAAGCTTCTATAAATGCTCGTGTTATGAGACCTAGGGCACACAGTAATTGGTAGAAGCTTCTAGACATGCTCATGTTATGTGACCCAGGGTTTACATTTATCTTTAAAAGGTTCTAGAAACGCTCGTGTTATGTGACCCAGGGTGTAAATTAATTTTTAGAAGCGTTTAGAAATGCTCGTGTTATGTGACCCAGGGTGTGCATTCTTTTTTAGAAGCTTCTAGAAATGCTCGTGTTATGAGACCTAGGGCACACAGTAGTTGGTAGAAGCTTCTAGACATGCTCATGTTATGTGACCCAGGGTTTACATTTATCTTTAAAAGGTTCTAGAAACGCTCGTGTTATGTGACCCAGGGTGAAAATTTATTTTTAGAAGCGTCTAGAAATGCTCGTGTTATGTGACCCAGGGTGTGCATTTTTTTTTTTAGAAGCTTCTAGAAATACTCGTGTTATATGACCCAGGGTGTGCGTTTATTTTTAAAAGGTTCTAGAAATGCTCTTGTTATGTGACCCAGGGTGTGCATTTATTTTTAGAAGCTTCTAGAAATACTCATGTTATGTGACCCAGGGTGTACATTTATTTTTAAAAGGTTCTAGAAACGCTCGTGTTATGTGACCCAGGGTGTGCGTTTATTTTTAGAAGCATCTAGAAATGCTTTTATTATGTGACCCAGGGTGTGCATTTATTTTTAGAAGCTTCTATAAATACTCGTGTTATATGACCCAGGGTGTACATTTATTTTTAAAAGGTTCTAGAAATGCTTGTGTTATGTGACCCAGGGTGTGCGTTTATTTTTAGAAGCTTCTAGAAATGCTCGTGTTACGTGACCCAGGGTGTACATTTATTTTTTGAAGCTTCTAGAAACGCTCGAGTTATGTGACCCAGGGTGTGCGTTTACTTTTAGAAGCTTCTAGAAATGCTCGTGTTATGCGACCCCAGGTGTGCGGCTTGGCAAAATTCGCTGGCCAGCGGCTACTGCGCCGGCGCGGACGGGGATCCTTCGTCCTCGGCGTCCTCGTCCTGGCTGGACAACAACTCCTCCTCGGCCGTGTCCTCGCTGGTGGAGCTGCGCCGGCCCTGCATCTCGAGGAACACCGGGTTCTCCTGCGTGGGCTCCCGGCCGACCGGCGGCATCGCGGATTTTCCCTGTCAACAGCCACCAGGCCACCTCCTATTTAAAAAAAAAATTGGTTGTCTGTGTGAAGTCGGTTTACGGACGATAGTTTAACGTGACAACGTCATGACAAAACATTGATGAAATGATTGCATAATTTTACGAATAAATTTTAATCATTTTTATTGATTTATCACTATTTCGTATGGATACAAAGAAGGAGTGAAATGAAATCTACAATTTAATGGATAAATTTACTTTTATTTGCACTCATTAATTCAAATATGTTTATTACTTTAACGAACAGATTATTTTAACTATAACTTTTATACATGTTTGCTATTTAACTTCTTCGAATCTGTGTTATTCTGTTAAGGATAGGACGATGATAGGAAAAGTAGGAAACGAATGGGATTGTTTCAAGTATAATGTGACTCGAAAAATTCAAATCGATGGTTGTTCCAATCGAGTGGAAGAGAGAGAGATGCGGCGCAAGCGTATAAAGAGCGTAACGGGACACAGTGTAACGGGACAATGTGCATAACGGGACACTTTTTCGTGCGTGCAGCCGGCGTTCATCGATTTATTAGACGTTGTCATGTCAAAAAACCAAATGTGGTTCGCCGTCGTCGTCGACGGGTGTCGCACCGCCGTACCTGCGGGGGGCGCTGGCCGAACATGGGGTTGTCGAAGGCGTGGGGCGGCTTCTGGGGGCGGCGCAGCGCCACCTCCAGCGCCGCCGCCGCCTCCAGCGCCGTCTCGTCGTGCCGGCCCGCCTCTTCTTCGGCGGAGTTGTCGAAGCGCGCGAACACCGAGTAGCCGCCGCCCGCCGTCAGACTCAGCAGCCTGGGCGAACACACGAGCACACACAGCCTGGGTCACGGACACGGCCATGGTGCAAGGAAGGGAAGGTGAAACCGTCCGGCCGCCCAAACTCGTCCTCCACTGCGCACTACGTCACCTTGGTCGCACCGCCCGGTCTGCACGCAGCGCAATTTTACGGGAACACGACGCAGAGACAGTTTATTTACAATCGTTTGAATAGTAAGAGTTACCACGAAGCGTCAAAATACTTTGGTTTGTACATTAGAACATACAGTTTAAATAAATATATTAGTATCAAAACACGGAGTTTATATTAATAGTAAATTTCTAGTTTTACGGAAAAGCCGCTCCCTCCCCCCATAATTACCATTCCAAGGCCACGCTGCAAGTGTCCACATGTAAAATTTTCACTACATAACTGTGTTATTATATAGCTCATGCACTGTATTGTCATAGAATATAGAAAAATGAATACCTAAAAACATGCAAACTTGTGTGCTACACTGTTTTTCGTTATAGCCGAGTTGTGTTAGAGTTAGGATTGTAGACACAGTAGAGGCGGACCCAAGAATTACTCTTGGGGGGGGGGGGGAGAAGGGCGTTAGTCTGGACCTAGTATGATACCTGTGTATTACTGCAGAAGTCGTTATTAATCAATGTATATTTTACCCTTATGGGGGGAGGGGACATTTACCTGTGCTCCCCTCCCCTTCTGGATTCGCCTATCAAGCACACACGCACGTGCGCTGAGAATGTACTGAGCGATGGTCCCTACAAACTTTATTTTTAAGTATAAAAATTCAGCCACTATCGAACCTTGGACGCCAGAACACAGTATTGTGCTTATCCTTTTTTTTAGTGGGTTACATTCCGCATATTCAATTTCTGTTAAAACTGCATTGATGTTTGATAAACCATAAATAAAATAAACTCTAATGCTAGCTCACGGTTTTCCGTCAAACACGACGAACACCAGGTAGAGAAGCCCCAGTACAGCGACGACGGCGAACAGCGTCCCGAACACGCCGCCGACGATCCTGGCTGGACCGCCCGGGGAGACGGCCGGGCCCGAGGAGTGAATCTCCATCCTGGTCAGCCCCAGCGCGTCTCTCCCTGCCGGGGACCAACAACACAAATTCAGGAGCTAGGAGTTTCCAGGAGCCCTAGCACAGTGACAATAGCAAACAGCGCCTCGAACACTCCGCTACACTATTGTAACAGAGATGCCCGGGAAGACGGCCGGTCCCGAAGAGTATATCTCCATCCAGGTCAGCCCATGAATATATCTCCCTGCCAGAGATCAACAACACATATTCAGGAGATAGGAGTTTCCAGGAGTCCTAGCACAGCGACAATAGTAAGCAGCGCCTCGAACACTCCGCTACACTATTGTAACAGGGACGCCTCAGTAAACAGCCAATTTCTAGGAGCGTATCTCCATCCTGGTCAGCCCCAACGCATCTCTCCCTGCCAGGGATAAACTACACAAATTCAGTATCTAGGAGTTTCCAGGAGCCCTAGCAAAGTGGCAATAGCTAACAGTGTCTCGAACACTCCGCTACACTATTGTAACAGGATTGCCCGGGAAGACCGTCGGGCCCGAGAAGTGCATATCCTTCCTGGTCAACCCCAGCGCATCTCTCCCTGTCGGGGACCAACAACACAAATTCAGGAGTTAGGAGTTTCCAGGAGCCCTAGCACAGTGGCAATAGCAGAGAGCGTCCCGAACACACTGCTACACTATCGTAACAGAGATGCCCGTGAAGACGGCCGGTCCCGAGGAGTGTATCTCCATCCTGGTCAAACCATGAATATATCTCCCTGCCAGAGATCAACAACACATATTCAGGAGATAGGAGTTTCCAGGAGTCCTAGCACAGCGACAATAGCAAGCAGCGCCTCGAACACTCCGCTACACTATTGTAACAGGGACGCCTCAGTAAACGGCCAATTTCTAGGAGCGTATCTCCATCCTGGTCAGCCCCAACGCATCTCTCCCTGCCAGGGATAAACTACACAAATTCAGTATCTAGGAGTTTCCAGGAGCCCTAGCAAAGTGGCAATAGCTAACAGTGTCTCGAACACTCCGCTACACTATTGTAACAGGATTGCCCGGGAAGACCGTCGGGCCCGAGAAGTGCATATCCTTCCTGGTCAACCCCAGCGCATCTCTCCCTGTCGGGGACCAACAACACAAATTCAGGAGTTAGGAGTTTCCAGGAGCCCTAGCACAGTGGCAATAGCAGAGAGCGTCCCGAACACACTGCTACACTATCGTAACAGAGATGCCCGTGAAGACGGCCGGTCCCGAGGAGTGTATCTCCATCCTGGTCAGCCCATGAATATATCTCCCTGCCAGAGATCAACAACACAAATTCAGGAGCTAGGGGTTTACAGGAGCCCTAGCACAGTGGCAATAGCAGAGAGCGTCCCGAAAACACCACTACACTATTGTAACAGAGCTTTCCGTGAAGACGGCTGGTCCCGAGGAGTGTATCTCCATCCTGGTCAGCCCATGAATATATCTCCCTACCAGAGATTAACAACACAAATTCAGGAGCTAGTATTTTCCAGTTTTCTTTGTTGTGCTGGTAAACATATCAGAAATGTATCTGTACATTATTAGCCATATTGTATGTTAAGTTTTATGTCAGCTGTCAAAAGGTTAAATGTGTTTTGGTACCATCGGCACTTTGTTATTTCATTTATGTGTATAAGAAAATGGACCAGGTAATTTGCATTAAATGTTGTTGTAAGAATGCAGTAAAGTGTGACAACAGGAACACTCAGCTTCAGACGAGGGCTCAGCTAGATCTAGAAGAAAACGCAGGTAACGCGCCAGGAGGTGAAACCAAAATAAACGTGAATAATAATTGTAACGATATTTTTGTTGAGTCGCTAACCACCACTCCCACCCCTTTTCATGTTGCCCTTTTTCTTTTATTAGTTATCGTTTGTCCGAGCATGCTACGAGCGTGCTGCAATTACTGACCACTTGGACTCTCGACGTAATGAGTCATTTTACGAACGAATCAGAAGTGCCGATTCACGTTCCTCGTTATCTCCGCGTTTTACACATATTCTCCCGGATCAAGTTAAGCTTCCAAGTAACAGACTCTCAAAGAACCGAATCTTTAAAGAGCGAACAAATAAAATGCTTCAGTTCGCTCGAAAGAACGAATCGCCCACGAACGACACATCGCCGGCGCAACTAACTACTCAACTGTTTGAGAGCGTCTCTGTCAGCCGCCGCGCCGCGTCGCCAGGGGCGCTGCTGTAGCCGCCGCGGTCCACCAGCACCACCTGCACTTGGCCCGTCTCCGCCGCCTTGCCCACGTGCTTAGCCAGGCCGCTGAAGCCTTCCTCCTTCAGCACTTCCTCAACGGCTGCCTTCAGGGCGGTCAGCCTGAAGCGGTCGGTGTAGTCCAGAAGCACGTAGGTACCTTAGAGGGAAAAAAAAGAAGTGGTGATGCTGTCTCATGGACACGGCCGTGTGTTGTACGTGAATACGTATTTTTTTATACATACGAAATCGATAGATTTTGACGAGAGCTGACGATTGGAACTGAAACGAACTTCGTAGCTTCTCCGAGTCAAAAGTTATGCTAAATGGAAATGTCAAAACTCAGAAAAATGACCTCTAAATGGCGGCGCATCCCCCTCCACCGCGCGCGATGCGTCACAGTCCTCACTTAGCATAACGAATTCTTTTATCCTTTAGCTATCCAGTGGTTTAATTAAAAAATTTATGGAGATGATAGATATGTAGCTGCAACACAAAACTGTATCCCCCGATTTTGTTGTCATTCGTTTTTTGAATTGCCTCCCACTATGGAAGCAATTTTAAAGACGTATTCACGTCAAAATAACAATGGGAACCAAAAGACGACATCTTGGTTTCAACAATTTTCATGCTGTAAACAAGATCGATCAGGCTGAAAAAGTCGTTGTTGTTCAAAAGCACGTAGGCACCTTAGAAAAAATTAACAATGGGAACCAAAAGACGCCATCGTGGATTCAACAATTTGCATGCTATAAACCAAATGCGAAACTATGCTAACAACATTTTAGGACCTCATTTATGATAATGCTAGGTTTTTTGGTTACTCCAGCTAACAGTACCGGACTGTAAATACTCTGCGAGCCTGTTGTTTTTAATTAAGTCTATTGCGCAACTGAAAGTTTAAAAAATTTAAAATTATTTTTCTGTTTTTTTAGTCTTTATTTATTAAATGACTACATATGAGTTAATGGTGCCAGATGTGGTTCAGCCATATGGACAAAATCAACAAAAAAAATTGAGCTCTGCGGATGTGCAAAAATTGGAAAAACTATCGGCAACGTTCCCTAAAAATAAGAGACTGGCTGTGTCCTATCGTGCACTAGGGATTCGGTTAAGGGTACAGGTGTAGCATATTCAATACCTAAATTATTATTTTGTAATATTGGAATACCGGCATAAGGGTCGCACTTCTAGATCTGCCTCCTTATTCCATGCTCACCGCACACATCGCAGCAGTGTCCCAGCGGCCGCACGGCTGGCCAGCAAGGTGGGGGCGGCCCGCAGAGTGGCGCCTGGAGGCGGCACACCTCGGCCTCCGCCGCCTCCGACACGCAGCGGCAGCCCGAGGACTCGCCGCACGCCGCCACCTCCTCGGCTGATCCTCCGGTCACCGTCACCGCGAACTGGCGGCTCTCCTCTGGAGCGGCGAACTGCCACTCGCCAGCGTCCGACATCAGGAACTCGGACCACTCGGCCGAGCTCACGTCCTGGCATACAGAACAAGGCTCTTTCTGCTCCCGAGCGCAACACGAGGTCCAACGACAGAACGTCCATCAGGCACTCGGACCACTCGGCCGAGTTTACATCCTGGCATGCAGAACAAGGCTCTTTCTGCTCCCGAGCGCATCACGAGGTCCAACGACAGAACGTCCATCATCAGGCACTCGAATCACTCGGCCGAGTTCACATCCTGAACCACGCATAACAAGGCTCTTTTTGCTCCCGAGCGCAACACGAGGTCCAACGACAGAACGTCCATCATCAGGCACTCGAATCACTCGGCCGAGTTCACATCCTGAACCACGCATAACAAGGCTCTTTCTGCTCCCGAGCGCATCACGAGGTCCAACGACAGAACGTCCATCATCAGGCACTCGAACCACTCGGCCGAATTCACATCCTGAACCACGCATAACAAGGCTCTTTCTGCTCCCGAGCGCAACACGAGGTCCAACGACAGAACGTCCACCATCAGGCACTTGGACCACTCGGTCGAGTTCACATCCTGAACCACGCATAACAAGGCTCTTTCTGCTCCCGAGCGCAACACGAGGTCCAACGACAGAACGTCCATCATCAGGCACTCGGACCACTCGGCCGAGCTCACGTCCTGGCACGCATAACAAGGCTCTTTCTGCTCCCGAGCGCAACACGAGGTCCAACGACAGAACGTCCATCATCAGGAACTCGGACCACTCGGCCGAGCTCACGTCCTGGCACGCAGAACAAGGCTCTTTCTGCTCCCGAGAGCAACATTAGGTTACGACAGAACGTTCGAAACCATGATTTATAACATTTCCATGTGTTACAACTAACAGTTGTATGGCTTAAAAAATCTATCAATATTAACATTGTATAGTATGTCCATAAAATGATGTCCTAGTTATAAATTTTAAATAGTATCAACTGTAAGCGTTGTAGAGTTTCGTTTCAAAGTCACAATAAATAAGTAACTCAAACAATTTTAGATAAGCACATGCGCGAATGCTGCTTTGTTATTTTCTCGCTTGCAGCGTGAAAGAATGGCTCATTTCCTAATTAGAAGAAACTTTATTTGGCAACAGGGTGGAGTCTCTCCCCATTGGAATCTCTTTGTGCGAGAGTTTGTTGAACGTCGAAACCCTGAGGTGTTGTAGCTAGAAAATTTGTTCGGCCCAAAGGCGAAGGTCCTTTGTTGATGGGGTAGGGGACCCTCCAAGGCGCTTGCCATTATCTTGTGGCCAAGTCCCCTGGCCTAAATACGGAAAAAAAACTTTGTTGTTAAATTTACCTCTTTAAATTATTTTTTTTATATATTAGTAATTTTTGTACTATACATTTGTATAGTTTTTATGTTTAGTGTAGTTTTAGGTTCAAATACAGTAATATTTTTGCTACGCAGGCTGAACTTTGCTAGGATACTTCACTGGCATTAGTAGGCGGCGATGTTTACCATGGAAAGACATAAAAACCGCTTTAGTGGACTTGTGCGCGATGTACGATGGCCTCGCGCTAAGTGAAGTTGAAAGTACGAACGGACGTACAAGACTGATAAAGTGGCGGTGGCGAGCACTGCGATGACTCGCGCTAAGCACTGCTGAGCCACCGCGGTGTAGCGCTGTCCGCTTGCGCGTGCAAGAACGTCTCGGGTGCATGGCTTGTGGCGTCCAGAAAGTGGAGGGGGTGGTGGGCTTGCGAATAGACAGGCAAGCGCTCAACTAAGATACTCGTTAGCCGACCTCCGTAGCGTAGTCGGATGTACACCGGCTTATGGTGCGAGGGGTTCTGGGTTCGAGTCTCGGGTAAGGCATGGGTGTAAAAATTTACATGATGGTATTTGATTGCCGATGATGAATGCACTACGATACGTTGACCCAATTTGCTAACTGAGGTTTGCTTGATTTGATATAATATGATTACGATTTGCATTACGACGCTTTACCCTATGGCTGCTGGTGTAACCGCTGAAGGCCACCTTAACAAACAATAAAAAAAAAGATACTCGCTAATAGGATACAGTCCACGGGAATGTCTGTGAAAGAGGCGGAGCCCTATGGAGACCGAAGACTCAGCCTGTAGAACAATATATTTGGCTGTTGTGTTTTCAAAGAAGGCATGCTATCAGTCGGAGATGAAGATCCTGCAATTGGTTTGCGAATGTTTCTCGCAAACCGCGAAGCAGTAATTTGTGAATACATTCTGATCCGATATTGTTGGTGATACTCGGCCGGTGTTGGTGTTTGCATGGGCATGAAGTTATCTTCGGAATTACATCACTGTAGACTTTGGAAAGAAGAATCGTTGGTTTGTATACTTTTCGTGCATACTCCCGGAACAAGTCATTAGCTAGTAAATTGGCGAAGAAACATATAATGTGTTAGTCAGCGACACCGCCTGTTAAATGAGTAATAAAGAATAAACCATGTAGCTACTTGATTTTTCATACAATAATTTATAATAAATTATTATTCTTTAGTTTTCGTAAGTTTTATAGTACAATAAAAATAACTTTTAAAGATTTATTTTAATCGCTTGTTAGTTAAGTTATTATGGATCCATTTTGGTATACACAAAACTATTTTAAAATCCTGGCGCCAGGTTATTTGTGATTTTTTCGTAAAATCGAAAAAATAGTGTACCGGAATAATGTATAGTTTTTTATTATATTTATCACTATAAAGTCTTGTTAGGGAATGTGTATCAGTCAAGCATCCTATTCACAGCTTGATGGTTTTGAGTACGAGGATTAATTTTTTACAATCGTGCTTATAAAATAAACAGTAGATGGAAATTGTTTTAAAATCATTTTCTTTCTTTTGGCTCAATAAAATTTGGTTTTTCTAAGTTTTGTGTTTGTTAGTTTGATTTTTCTAAGTTTGGTGGGTTTAAGTTTGGTGTTTATAATATTTGGTGTTATAAAATGTTTTTTTTTACTTAGGCATTTATATGATTGATGTATCTAAGTTGGTGTTTCTATGTTTAGCATTTTTGAGTTTGTAATTTTTGAGTAGGGTTTTTTAGTTTTGTGTTTATAAGTATGGTATTTGTCAGTTTAGGGTTCATGCTTTCGGTATTTCTAAGGCTGTAGTCTACAAGTCTGGTTTTTCTAAGATTGGGGGTTATATATTTGGTTTTTATAAGTTTTGTGTTTATAATATTCGGTGTTATGAGATTTTTTTTTGTTTCTAAGTTTGATGTATCTAAGTTGGTGTCTTTAAGTTTGTCATTTTTTAAAGAAGGGTTTTTATGTTTAGTGTTTATAAGTATGGTATTTGTAGGTTCATGAGTTTGGTGTTTCTAAGGCTGTTGTCTCCAAGTCTATTTTTTCTGAGTTTGGGTGTTATATTTTTGGTTTTTATAGGTTTTTTCTTTATAATATTTAGTGTTATGAGATGGTTTTTGTTTTGTTTCTACGTTTGATGTATCTAAGTTGGTGTGTTTAAGTATGTCATATTTAAAAAAAAGTTTTTTATGTTTTGTGTTTATAAGTATGGTATTTGTAGGTTCATGAGTTTGGTGTTTCTAAAGCTGTTGTCTCCAAGTCTGTTTTTTCTAAGTTTGGGTGTTATATATTTTGGTTTTTATAAGTTTTTGTGTTTCAAGTTCTATGTTTCTAAGTCCGGTGAGTGTGAGCACGTGGTGGTTGGCGACAGGAGCGCAACAACTAAATTTCCAAAAGGGGGGGGGGGGGGCAATATAACCTTTTATAAAGAATCTTCGATCCCCCCTATTAAAGCGTATTTCAAGGTGGAAAATGGTGCTATTTAAGCAGTTTATTTATCTAAAACTTGATTACACAGCACTTTCTTTGCCCCCATTTGCCCCCACTTTGAGGTTTCAGAGGGGGGGGGGGGTAAAATACCCTTTCCCCCCCCCCCCCGGTAGTTGCGCCCCTGCCGTTATAGGATGGTTTTTTTTTTGTTTCTAAGTTTGATGTATCTAAGTTGATGTCTTTAAGTTTGTCATTTTTTATGTTTTGTGTTTATCAGGACCTCTGGTATTTGTAGGTTCATGAGTTTGGTGTTTCTGAGGCTGTGATCTCCAAGTCTGTTTTTTTCTAAGTTTGGGTGTTGTATATTTGGTTTTTCTATGTTTTGTGTTTCTAAGTTCGATGATTCTAAGTCCGGTGAGTGTGAGCGACTGACCTGGCCCTGCAAGGAGAGGCGGCGCACGTAAACGGGCTCGCGCGGCAGCTCCACGCCGAAGCTGCGGCCCCCGGGGAAGACGACGGCGTCCTCCTGGCAGGGAACCCGGTGCGCGTGGGGGGTCGCCGGCCAGTCCCCTGGGGCGTCGCTGCGCCAGTTGCCCGGCAGCAGCCAGGGCGCCGCCCCCCGCCGCGAGAACACCACGTCTGTCGGGCACGCGACGACCTCCCTTCACACCCTAGAACACCACGTCTGGCAGCACACGACGACCTCCCTTTACTCCCGAGAACACCACGTCTGTCAGGCACACGACGACCTCCCTCTACACACCCGAGAACACCACGTCTGTCAGGCACACGACCACCTCCCTCTACACACCCGAGAACACCACGTCTGTCAGGCACACGACCACCTCCCTCTACTTCCGAGAACACCACGTCTGTCAGGCACACGACCACCTACCTCTACACACCCGAGAACACCACGTCTGTCAGGCACACGACCACCTCCCTCTACACACCCGAGAACACCACGTCTGTCAGGCACACGACCACCTCCCTCTACACACCCGAGAACACCACGTCTGTCAGGCACACGACCACCTCCCTCTACACACCCGAGAACACCACGTCTGTCAGGCACACGACGACCTCCCTCTACTTCCGAGAACACCACGTCTGTCAGGCACACGACCACCTCCCTCTACACACCCGAGAACACCACGTCTGTCAGGCACACGACCACCTCCCTCTACACACCCGAGAACACCACGTCTGTCAGGCACACGACCACCTCCCTCTACTTCCGAGAACACCACGTCTGTCAGGCACACGACCACCTCCCTCTACACACCCGAGAACACCACGTCTGTCAGGCACACGACCACCTCCCTCTACACACCCGAGAACACCACGTCTGTCAGGCACACGACCACCTCCCTCTACTTCCGAGAACACCACGTCTGTCAGGCACACGACCACCTCCCTCTACACACCCGAGAACACCACGTCTGTCAGGCACACGACCACCTCCCTCTACACACCCGAGAAAACCCCGTCTGTCAGGCACACGACCACCTCCCTCTACTTCCGAGAACACCACGTCTGTCAGGCACACGACCACCTCCCTCTACACACCCGAGAACACCACGTCTGTCAGGCACACGACCACCTCCCTCTACACACCCGAGAACACCACGTCTGTCAGGCACACGACGATCTCCCTCTACTTCCGAGAACACCACGTCTGTCAGGCACACGACCACCTCCCTCTACACACCCGAGAACACCACGTCTGTCAGGCACACGACCACCTCCCTCTACACACCCGAGAACACCACGTCTGTCAGGCACACGACCACCTCCCTCTACTTCCGAGAACACCACGTCTGTCAGGCACACGACCACCTCCCTCTACACACCCGAGAACACCACGTCTGTCAGGCACACGACCACCTCCCTCTACACACCCGAGAACACCACGTCTGTCAGGCACACGACCACCTCCCTCTACACACCAGAGAACACCACGTCTGTCAGGCACACGACCACCTCCCTCTACACACCCGAGAACACCACGTCTGTCAGGCACACGACCACCTCCCTCTACACACCCGAGAACACCACGTCTGTCAGGCACACGACCACCTCCCTCTACACACCCGAGAACACCACGTCTGTCAGGCACACGACCACCTCCCTCTACACACCCGAGAACACCACGTCTGTCAGGCACACGACCACCTCCCTCTACTTCCGAGAACACCACGTCTGTCAGGCACACGACCACCTCCCTCTACACACCCGAGAACACCACGTCTGTCAGGCACACGACCACCTCCCTCTACTTCCGAGAACACCACGTCTGTCAGGCACACGACCACCTCCCTCTACACACCCGAGAACACCACGTCTGTCAGGCACACGACCACCTCCCTCTACACACCCGAGAACACCACGTCTGTCAGGCACACAACCACCTCCCTCTACTTCCGAGAACACCACGTCTGTCAGGCACACGACCACCTCCCTCTACACACCCGAGAACACCACGTCTGTCAGGCACACGACCACCTCCCTCTACACACCCGAGAACACCACGTCTGTCAGGCACACGACGACCTCCCTCTACTTCCGAGAACACCACGTCTGTCAGGCACACGACGACCTCCCTCTACTTCCGAGAACACCACGTCTGTCAGGCACACGACCACCTCCCTCTTCACACCCGAGAACACCACGTCTGTCAGGCACACGACCACCTCCCTCTACACACCCGAGAACACCACGTCTGTCAGGCACACGACCACCTCTCTCTACTTCCGAGAACACCACGTCTGTCAGGCACACGACCACCTCCCTCTACACACCCGAGAACACCACGTCTGTCAGGCACACGACCACCTCCCTCTACACACCCGAGAACACCACATCTGTCAGGCACATGACCACCTCCCTCTACACACCCGAGAACACCACGTCTGTCAGGCACACGACCACCTCCCTCTACACACCCGAGAACACCACGTCTGTCAGGCACACGACCACCTCCCTCTACACACCCGAGAACACCACGTCTGTCAGGCACACGACCACCTCCCTCTACACACCCGAGAACACCACGTCTGTCAGGCACACGACGACCTCCCTCTACTTCCGAGAACACCACGTCTGTCAGGCACACGACCACCTCCCTCTACACACCCGAGAACACCACGTCTGTCAGGCACACGACGACCTCCCTCTACTTCCGAGAACACCACGTCTGTCAGGCACACGACCACCTCCCTCTACACACCCGAGAACACCACGTCTGTCAGGCACACGACCACCTCCCTCTACACACCCGAGAACACGTCTGTCAGGCACACGACCACCTCCCTCTACACACCCGAGAACACCACGTCTGTCAGGCACACGACCACCTCCCTCTACACACCCGAGAACACCACGTCTGTCAGGCACACGACGACCTCCCTCTACTTCCGAGAACACCACGTCTGTCAGGCACACGACGACCTCCCTCTACTTCCGAGAACACCACGTCTGTCAGGCACACGACCACCTCCCTCTACACACCCGAGAACACCACGTCTGTCAGGCACACGACCACCTCCCTCTACTTCCGAGAACACCACGTCTGTCAGGCACACGACCACCTCCCTCTACACACCCGAGAACACCACGTCTGTCAGGAACACGACGACCTCCCTCTACACACCCGAGAACACCACGTCTGTCAGGCACACGACGACCTCCCTCTACTTCCGAGAACACCACGTCTGTCAGGCACACGACCAACTCCCTCTACACACCCGAGAACACCACGTCTGTCAGGCACACGACCACCTCCCTCTACACACCCGAGAACACCACGTCTGTCAGGCACACGACCACCTCCCTCTACACACCCGAGAACACCACGTCTGTCAGGCACACGACCACCTCCCTCTACACACCCGAGAACACCACGTCTGTCAGGCACACGACCACCTCCCTCTACACACCCGAGAACACCACGTCTGTCAGGCACACGACCACCTCCCTCTACTTCCGAGAACACCACGTCTGTCAGGCACACGACCACCTCCCTCTACACACCCGAGAACACCACGTCTGTCAGGCACACGACGACCTCCCTCTACTTCCGAGAACACCACGTCTGTCAGGCACACGACCACCTCCCTCTACACACCCGAGAACACCACGTCT
This sequence comes from Bacillus rossius redtenbacheri, assembly GCF_032445375.1. NCBI lineage: Eukaryota > Metazoa > Arthropoda > Insecta > Phasmatodea > Bacillidae > Bacillus > Bacillus rossius. The sequence continues at coordinate 14,533,418 of NC_086345.1, read as the reverse complement.
GTCAGGCACACGACCACCTCCCTCTACACACCCGAGAACACCACGTCTGTCAGGCACACGACCACCTCCCTCTACTTCCGAGAACACCACGTCTGTCAGGCACACGACCACCTCCCTCTACACACCCGAGAACACCACGTCTGTCAGGCACACGACGACCTCCCTCTACTTCCGAGAACACCACGTCTGTCAGGCACACGACGACCTCCCTCTACGTCCGAGAACACCACGTCTGTCAGGCACACGACCACCTCCCTCTACACACCCGAGAACACCACGTCTGTCAGGCACACAACCACCTCCCTCTACACACCCGAGAACACCACGTCTGTCAGGCACACGACCACCTCCCTCTACACACCCGAGAACACCACGTCTGTCAGGCACACGACGACCTCCCTCTACTTCCGAGAACACCACGTCTGTCAGGCACACGACGACCTCCCTCTACTTCCGAGAACACCACGTCTGTCAGGCACACGACCACCTCCCTCTACACACCCGAGAACACCATGTCTGTCAGGCACACGACCACCTCCCTCTACACACCCGAGAACACCACGTCTGTCAGGCACACGACCACCTCCCTCTACACACCCGAGAACACCACGTCTGTCAGGCACACGACCACCTCCCTCTACACACCCGAGAACACCACGTCTGTCAGGCACACGACGACCTCCCTCTACTTCCGAGTACACCACGTCTGTCAGGCACACGACCACCTCCCTCTACACACCCGAGAACACCACGTCTGTCAGGCACACGACCACCTCCCTCTACACACCCGAGAACACCACGTCTGTCAGGCACACGACCACCTCCCTCTACACACCCGAGAACACCACGTCTGTCAGGCACACGACCACCTCCCTCTACACACCCGAGAACACCACGTCTGTCAGGCACACGACCACCTCCCTCTACACACCCGAGAACACCACGTCTGTCAGGCACACGACCACCTCCCTCTACACACCCGAGAACACCACGTCTGTCAGGCACACGACCACCTCCCTCTACACACCCGAGAACACCACGTCTGTCAGGCACACGACCACCTCCCTCTACTTCCGAGAACACCACGTCTGTCAGGCACACGACGACCTCCCTCTACTTCCGAGAACACCACGTCTGTCAGGCACACGACGACCTCCCTCTACTTCCGAGAACACCACGTCTGTCAGGCACACGACCACCTCCCTCTACACACCCGAGAACACCACGTCTGTCAGGCACACGACCACCTCCCTCTACACACCCGAGAACACCACGTCTGTCAGGCACACGACCACCTCCCTCTACACACCCGAGAACACCACGTCTGTCAGGCACACGACCACCTCCCTCTACACACCCGAGAACACCACATCTGTCAGGCACACGACCACCTCCCTCTACACACCCGAGAACACCACGTCTGTCAGGCACACGACCACCTCCCTCTACACACCCGAGAACACCACGTCTGTCAGGCACACGACCACCTCCCTCTACACACCCGAGAACACCACGTCTGTCAGGCACACGACGACCTCCCTCTACTTCCGAGAACACCACGTCTGTCAGGCACACGACCACCTCCCTCTACACACCCGAGAACACCACGTCTGTCAGGCACACGACGACCTCCCTCTACTTCCGAGAACACCACGTCTGTCAGGCACACGACCACCTCCCTCTACACACCCGAGAACACCACGTCTGTCAGGCACACGACCACCTCCCTCTACACACCCGAGAACACCACGTCTGTCAGGCACACGACGACCTCCCTCTACACACCCGAGAACACCACGTTTGTCAGGCACACGACCACCTCCCTCTACTTCCGAGAACACCACGTCTGTCAGGCACACGACCACCTCCCTCTACACACCCGAGAACACCACGTCTGTCAGGCACACGACCACCTCCCTCTACACACCCGAGAACACCACGTCTGTCAGGCACACGACGACCTCCCTCTACTTCCGAGAACACCACGTCTGTCAGGCACACGACGACCTCCCTCTACTTCCGAGAACACCACGTCTGTCAGGCACACGACCACCTCCCTCTACTTCCGAGAACACCACGTCTGTCAGGCACACGACCACCTCCCTCTACTTCCGAGAACACCACGTCTGTCAGGCACACGACCACCTCCCTCTACTTCCGAGAACACCACGTCTGTCAGGCACACGACCACCTCCCTCTACTTCCGAGAACACCACGTCTGTCAGGCACACGACCACCTCCCTCTACTTCCGAGAACACCACGTCTGTCAGGCACACGACCACCTCCCTCTACTTCCGAGAACACCACGTCTGTCAGGCACATGACGACCTCCCTCTACACACCCGAGAACACCACGTCTGTCAGGCACACGACCACCTCCCTCTACTTCCGAGAACACCACGTCTGTCAGGCACACGACCACCTCCCTCTACTTCCGAGAACACCACGTCTGTCAGGCACACGACCACCTCCCTCTACTTCCGAGAACACCACGTCTGTCAGGCACACGACCACCTCCCTCTACTTCCGAGAACACCACGTCTGTCAGGCACACGACCACCTCCCTCTACTTCCGAGAACACCACGTCTGTCAGGCACACGACCACCTCCCTCTACTTCCGAGAACACCACGTCTGTCAGGCACACGACCACCTCCCTCTACTTCCGAGAACACCACGTCTGTCAGGCACACGACCACCTCCCTCTACTTCCGAGAACACCACGTCTGTCAGGCACACGACCACCTCCCTCTACTTCCGAGAACACCACGTCTGTCAGGCACACGACCACCTCCCTCTACTTCCGAGAACACCACGTCTGTCAGGCACACGACCACCTCCCTCTACTTCCGAGAACACCACGTCTGTCAGGCACACGACCACCTCCCTCTACTTCCGAGAACACCACGTCTGTCAGGCACACGACCACCTCCCTCTAATTCCGAGAACACCACGTCTGTCAGGCACACGACCACCTCCCTCCACTTCCGATAACACCACTCCAGGGTAGAGGTGGGTTGCAGAGTATCAACCTGCTACTTTGTAACTGCAAACGAGTGCACTATTCAAGTATCAAGTACTTTAGTTTCAGTTTATAATTCGCCTGGAACAACACCACGGCCAATGTGCGCAGAACCCGATCGCAGATGACGGTCCCTTGGGCGGAGCTTGTGAAAGGGGATGGAGCGGCACGACTAATAAGGGAGGGGGAAGCCTAAGATGTACCTACATCAAGTTCTGTCCCTGTCCGAAAACGCCCGAATATTCACCTTCGGCAAACCTTGGGTTTATTTACATATATTTATATTTCTCTGTTTATTTTAATGTAGCTATACTAACCTAACTAACCGTACACAGTGATCTAAAGTGTTTTAATGTAGCTAACCTAACCGACCGCTTTTAATATTTGAATTCATTTTTCCTGCGCAAAAATAAAACAAATCCCCTGGTTGGCCGAAGGTGAATATTCGGGCGTGTTCGGGCAGGGACAGAGCTTGATGTACATCTTAGGCTTCTCATCAAAGTACGCTTAGTGCGCAGTGCGTGCTCCTTGCAAAGATTGAAGACTCCGATTACGAAAGGCGTGGAAAGAGAACACCGATACCTTTTTTTTCGACTACGAAGAATGTAGAATGAGAAAACTGATACCTTTTTACGATTACGAAGAATGTAGAATGAGAAAACTGATCCCTTTTTACGAAGAACGTGGAAAGAGAAAACTGATACCTTTTTACGCTGGTGATGACGGCACGGAGAATGTGTAACCTGTAACGAGAATGCTGATACCTTGTTGCTTCCTGATACCGCTACTGCTTAGCTGATACAGAAGTATCAGCTACTTGTAACCAGTATATTACTGTATCAGTAACTGGTTGGAACTGATACCAAAAATTGCTGTAACAACCCACCTCTACTCCAGGGGAAACCCCGGCTTTCAACCTGCTCTTGGACTAGTAACTATATTAGTGAAATACTGCCGATCTTTTAAAATCCACCAAACAGTTAACGCCATATAGTTTCCGGTCAACTTTGTTTTTTTTCCAACCGCCACAGATATCAGCACCGTGGTTGTCACACATTTTCCGTTTCTTTGACTTCCGTCGCATTCACGAGATTACCCCCACTAAATGCATCGTGAGAGATTTTGGTGAGGGGAAAAATGAAGAATCTTCTTCAACAGCTGGTAGTGCTGGTTGGTACAGATGAGTGAATTACCAAGAACCCAAACGAATAAAAAAAAAGTAGTAATCTAAGAAAATATTTAAAAAATTGAGACGGGATTAGGAATAATATCATATTTTATGCGAAACTCCCATCTAACACAATGTTAATGATGGGTTCAACTACTACTAGCGCCGTTAGTTCGGAAGGCCGCCGCGAGCTTCACTAAGCGAACGGAGAATGGAGGTAAGTTGCCAGACCTGTCTGTATGACCGTGGTGTGAACTGTAGGCTTCCCGTAGTCAATTCAGTTTACTGCCACGCAGGTAATTCTTTAGAGAGTTGGTGTTGCGTGCAATCTTTGTCAAGTTAATGATTCTAGTCAAAATGAGAACGCGCCCTTTGAACCCCTTTGCCCATCTTAATTGCAAAAAAAAATATAATTATTCCATGGTTAAAATGGAGTTTAACGCTAATTCATTCTTTTATGTTGTCAATAACTTTAATTAGAGCATACTCACTTGATGATTTCACTTGTACAATTCTTCCTAGCGATTGTCTTTAAAACTTTTCTAGAAACTTCTAGCATTAGCCTTTATACAGCTCAACCAATCACTGACCAATTCACTAACCAGAGTGACTTCAGCTTTAGAACAGAAATTCACTGCATAAACTGAGGCCGGTATTCCAAGACACAAATATAAGGGTTTAGGTTTTGAACATGCTACACCTGTACCCTAACTGTATGCCTAACGCACGATAGGACAGTTCCTTATTTTTAAGGAACGGATTTTTGTGTCCTATTTTTTGCCGAAATTCCGCGCATGCGCAGAGCTTACTTTACCGTTGATTTCGTTCAGATGGCAAACTCGCGTCTGACGCCACTAACCCGTATATAGTCACTTTTGATATCATCTTGGGACATAGGCCTACCAAGTGTGTTGGTGTGCCAAATGAAACTTTGTGTTAGCGAAACTACCCTGGAACACATTGTGAACACTTTGTGGCCATAACCAGGAATAATGGGATCATAAAAAGTACTCGAGAAAACTGGAAAGGCGGTTCTATTTTTTTTTTTTTGCGTGATGGTGCTGCTATCTCGAGTAAATTTTGCCGCATTAATTGCATCGATGGTTGCCAAAAGTCCGCTAGGATGCGTTTACACAAGTTTCTAGCCTCGCGCAGGGCACCGTTTATTTATAAACTGTTGCCGATTTGTTTCCCTACTGGGATTCGGTTAGGAAACGTTCTGGAATACGGCTCACGAGTTATGTTACGGTTGTATCCCGGACGTGGTAGCGCTCTCGGAATGAGCAGGCAGCTGGGGAAGTGTGCCTGGCCTTGGCTCGGTTTTGGACGTGACAAAATTTCCCTCGTAATTAGTGACAACGAAGTGGGCAGACAGTCTGTTGACGGCCAGACGTCGGATTCCAACCGTAAAAAAAAAAAAAAAAAAAAAGCCTTGAACCTACTGGCTCCCCCGTTTCCCCGGCCAGTGATGAAGTCTATTGAAGGAAGGCTGTCTGCGACTTCTGGAACTGTCCCGGAGAGAAAAGATAAAAATAGCAACGGTCTGTCCTGGGAGTTTACCGCGACCCTGTACAAGAAAAAATGCCATTCCAACTCATACTCTTCCCTGTTTTTTTCAATCTGCGCTGCGCATTCCTGATTCCATTCCAGACATGATGTCATAACTCTCCTTACCAACACCTTGTAAAGATCAGTGCCACGGATACAGGAATTTTTTGACGTGACAACGTCTAATAAATCGATGAACGCAGCTGCACACACGAAAAAAGTGCCCCGTTACGCACATTGTCCCGTTTCGCTGTGTACCGTTACGCTCATTGTACGCTTGCGCCGCATCTATCTCTCTTCCACTCGATTGGAACAACCATCGATTTGACTTTATCGAGGAACATTAAACTTGAAACACTCCCATTCGTTTCCTACTTTTCCTATCATCGTCCTATCCTTAACAGAATAACACAGATTGGAAGAAGTTAAATAGCAAACATGTATGAAAGTTATAGTTAAAATAATCTCTTCGTTAAAGTACTAAACATATTTGAATTAATGAGTGCAAATAAAAGTAAATTTATCAATTAAATTGTAGATTTCATTTCACTCCTTCTTTGTATCCATACAAAAAGTGATAATTCAATAAAAATTATTCCATTTTATTCATAAACGTATGCAATCATTTCATCAATGTTTTTTTATGACGTCACGTTAAACCGACTTAACAGACAACAATTTTTTTTTTTTGCAATTTTGTGTCATATTTTTTTTCTGGAAGGGAAAAAAACACGTGAGCTAGTGTTTGATTTCTCGGTTAACGTGCAAATACACGTGTTCTCGTGTTGAAAATATAATTATTATAATAAGCAACTCAAGACACGAAATTCAACGTAGAATTCTTTGAAATAATGCTGAGCGTGATAAATGTAAGCAAATTGTGCCTACAACTACATTTCTTGACGCGAATCACGCGTGGTTTCCGCACCCGCCGCTAGAATTCGCTGCCGGAGCAGCTACGTCAAGTATCGAATCGTTTGATTATCAGACCGAAATTATAAACAGTGTAATGAAACGGCTCCGATAAAAGCGGAAAAGATTAAAAAGATACAAAACCCCGGCATTAATCCTGAATTTTGACGAGAATTTTCATTAAAATACTGCCCATTTTGTTAAAATTCACTATACCGATAAATTTTCTATTGTCACTTAACTTTAAACTCATTTATCATTTGCAGCTCATGTTTTAAAACCCTCAACGTAGTCAAGGTCCAATGGAAATATAAAAGATTTAAAAACCTTAGTTGTTACATTGTTAAGTATAACAATATTGAAGAACTATTTGATAAAGTATAGAAACTAAACTTGCTATACGTACTCAAGGTCCTATAATACATTTGGCGGCCTATCCTAGACCCCCTATAACCCGACCCTCCCTTAGATCCGTCCCATACAACCCGAACAGTTACGAAATTTACCGCAGTAAAAGGTTAAGTTCAGTCAGAATACTACATAATAGTTCTTTATTTTTTCCGGGAGGTTAAGTCAAGCTATCGTAACTGAAATCAGGGGCGCAACAACTAAATTTCCAAAAGGGGGGGGGGGGGGGGGGGCAATATACGTTTTTATAAAGAATCATCGATCCCCCCCTATTGAAGCGGGTGGTCCGGGGGTCCTCCCCCGGGAAAATTTGTATTTCAAGGTGGAAAATGGTGCTATTTAAGCAGTTTTATCATCTAAAAATTGATTACACAGCACTTTCTTTGCCCCCGATTGCCCCCACTTCAAGGTTTCAGAGGGGGGGGGGGGGGCAAAATACCCTTCCCCCCCCCCCCCCTGATGCTGCGCCCTTGACTGAAATGAAAGGTTCGTTAGATTAGGTTAGCGTTCTTTAAAATACCCTATGACCGTAAACCTTGACTTAAATAATCCGTCTTATACGTCCTTCCGTAATCACGAGACATTCAGCCAATCAGATGGCCCGAAAAATACCATCCACCCGTCCATCAGAGCTTCCCAAGCTTTAAATTTCTACGGACGGACGGACGGATGAAATTACAACCTCAAAAATGTGTGAGAGGCATTATCTTTATTTTAAAAGTTTTTTTTTTTTTAAGTTTGTTTATTTAAGTTGCTTCCGTATTGTGTCTTCAACTTGCCCATGAATGTGTTTCGAGTTCGATATTTGAAACATTAACTGTCTAAGAGACAAAAATAATTAGTACCGCACAGTAACTCAAACATTTATATTTAAATAAATATATATATATTTCTGTTTGTTTAATCATTTATAAGTGCAGCGTTCATGATCGTCAAACTGGTATACCTACACAAGCATCCAAGTAGAAAAATTTACGACGAACGTGCGGATTATTGTGAGACAAGCTTAAAATATGTATGTGTATGTGTATATATATATATATATATATATATATATATATATTCTCCCAACGAGCGATCGGCAAAACTACATACGTTATTGTTCGGGTGTATGGTTGTGCTTCCCTTGGCTCGGGGTGCTGTCATAATTTAGAAACACACAACTTAGAAACACATAACTTAGAATTTTCTAAGTTATGACGGTTCTAAGTTATGACTTTCTACGTTATGACGTTTCTAAGTTGTGTGGTTCTGCGTTGCGTGTTTTTAATTTACGTGTTTCTAAGTTATGACAGTTCTAAGTTGTGTGTTTCTAAGTAGTGATAGTTCCAGGGCCGGTGCAAGGTAAATTGGCGCCCTAGGCGAAAAACATTAATGCCCTCCCCTCCCCCCGCCAGACACCCCAAAAAAATTTTTCTTGCCTCAAAATACATCACGTAAGCCTAAGATTTTGTCAACAATCAAATGTAAGCAGGCTTGTGTTTTTTTTTTTTTTTACATTTTTACTTATTACAAATCATAAACAGGTCACCGTGGACTTTAAATAATTACTTATATCAATATAAACATTCCAAAATGTTACAAAAATCCATTTTCATCTAGTTTCAATAATCGTTAAACATATTATATCAGCTGTTATGTGTCGTGCTGCGCCGCCCCCAGCTACTTGGCGCCCTAGGCGGTTGCCTAGTTCGCCTATATGGACGCGCCGGCCCTGGATAGTTCTAAGTTATGAGTTTCTACGTTATGACGTTTCTAAGTTGTGTGGTTCTGCGTTGTGTGTTTCTAAGTTACGTGGATTTTTCAAAGTTTTCTAAGTTATAACAGTTCTAAGTTGTGACTTTCTCAAGTTATGTGTGGTTCCCCCTTTGGCTCGTTCTTTGAATATATATACTGTATAGAAGTCGCGAGTGGATAGGATTTACTCTACGTTTTTCAGAAGCGTATGATGAGCAGCTTGGGAACTTCACCGCTGCAGTGCGCTGCCGTAACGCCCTGTATCGTCTTAGTTGTTATTTACACGTTAGAGCGCAGAACTGTCGCCCGCTGTCATTCCCCGCACCCCTCACCCATCATTCACTGCAGCTCGAGGTCGTTAAACGGGAGGGGGAAGGGGTGTTTGAAGAGTTGGACACTTGTCCGCTAGGGACCACCACAAGTCGATGCCCTAGAGATAGTGGCGATTGCGGCGGTGAATTAACCAACTACCTCAAAACCGTATTAGAAATTTTAACCTGGGCTGGCGACTTCTATACAGTATATATATTCAAAGGCTCGTTGCAACTCACCCTTGGGATCCGGGCAGTCGGCGCGCGGCCTGGCCCTGCCGGTGACGGCCAGCTCGCAGTCCGGCGGTAGCATCAGCTCGCCGCTGGGCGGCAGCACCAGCGCGCGCACGCCCGTGCTGCCGCCTGGCAGCAGCACGGAGAACGAGGCGCCGCGCGGGAAGACGGCGCGGTCGGCCGAGCAAGGCACGCGCCGCGCGTCCCAGTTGGCCGGGTTGCCGTAGTTGGTGTCGGGCAGCCACGTCTTGGTGCCGGTCGCCGCCGCCAGGGTCACTGCTGTCGCCGCCGTCGCGCGGACCGACGACACGGAAGGCGCCATATTGGTTTCAGCTCTTATTTTATACTTTTACATTTTAACATTTTGTTTTTGGTGTTTTTTTATTTTCATAAAAATCATTTTGCAATACATACTCCACAGTAACATTTATATACTGCATTTTTACGATAAAATAATTTGTAATTAATTATTCTAAAACAGATAATTCAGCATTTGTGTTTTCAAAGTGTTTCATTAGTATTTTGTTTGTTCGTTATGGGTCGATATGTAGTTTGTTAGCAGAAATTGTCAGGGACGTCGGAACAGGGGGGGTAGCAGGGGCGAGTCGCCCCCGTGCTGTTATGCATGGGGGGGGGGGGGGGGGCGAGAGTAGCATTTCACCCCCCTCCTTTTCCCAGAATAAATGTTTGGTCCTAGTAGTATTTTTCTCAACCAGTAGTTACAAACGTTGCATTGGTGCATTGGTGATCACATTGATTAGAAAATCAAATTTATGTTTGTCAATATACTGTAAAATGATTGCAAATTCCTAGATTGTATTTTATTTAAATTGCACTACATCTACTGTCAGAGTAGTATTTAATACATACTACGTCATCAAATTATTGGAATGGTATATTTAATATTTTGGTTCGGAAACTCATTAAATAGCACAATTTTGCATATAAAATTCCAAACGTCTAATAAATCATGAACGCTGGTGGCACGCACGAAAAAGTGTCCCGTTACGCACATTGTCCCGTTACGCTGTGTCCCGTTATGCTCATTGTACGCTTGCGCCGCATCTATCTCTCTTCCACTCGATTGGAACAACCATCGATTTGACTTTTTCGAGGAACAATAAACTTGAAACACTCACATTCGTTTCCTACTTTTCCTATCATCGTCCTATCCTTAACAGAATAACATAGATTGGAAGAAGTTAAATAGCAAACACGTATAAAAGTTATAGTTAAAATAATCTCTTAGTTAAAGTTATAAACATATTTTAATTAATGAGTGCAAATAAAAGTAAATTTATCAATTAAATTGTAGATTTCATTTCACACCTTCTTTGTATCCATACAAAATATTGATTATTCAATAAAAATGATTCAATTTTATTCTTAAAAGTATGCAATCATTTCATCAATTTTTGTTATAACGTTGTCACGTTAAAACTATCGTCCGTAAACCGACTTTACAGACAACCAATTTTTTTTAGGTAATAACAATTTTCTATTATTAACATGTTTTTGTGTTTCGTTAATGCATAGAACATAATTCATCAGCGTCTCTTAATTAAGTTTAAAATTATTCTCGCAAATAATTTTTAGTATAATTTATTTTTGGGAATGGTCACAACTTTAGTTACACTGTAAATACCTATTCACTGTGTTTTGGTGTTTTTACGAATTTATTATTGTGTGCTCAATGATTTAAAGAAGCATTAATTTTCAATATCATACCTAGATGGTGACTACGTCTGCATAATTACATGGAAATCGGGTGAAGGATTTTTTTTTCCCATTTTGAATACTGTGCCATGTGGGCTGGACGGTCAAAACATTGACTAAAGTTTAATGTCTGAATTGAGGAGCACTGACGTCAGAATATACCCTGCCAATTTCTCTCCCTTCGCTAGTCTGGCGACAATCGAAATCAGGTGAAACTTTTATTCATCTTTGTTTCTTCCTAATGCTTCACCTGACAGGTTGGCAGCAGCGGTATGCAGCGCTTCAGAAAAAAACCACACGATTTGAAAACTGCTCAAGATATCAGAGTAGTGTTCGTTTACGAATAGCATTATTTAATAATATGCCGAGGCGGATGTTTATGTATTTCGTTTTTAGACTGTATTTATTAAGAGTGAAAATGGCTAAATTTCCTGTTTTCAGAAAATTTTTTAGACTTGAAAAACACGGTACAGATTCCTGCAAAATACTCGAGGGCTTTGAATTACATCTTTATCTTCCGTCGCACTTAGTTCTGCAAGATGAGTTAATCAAAGCCCAATAAATATGTTTTTGACATGTTAGTAGTGGCATAGCCAGGATTTGTGTATGGGGGGTGTTAAGAAGCATGTCCCCTCCCCCCCGTATTAGAGGGGTCCTCCCCCGGGAAAATTTGGATTTTAAGGTGTAAAATAGTGCTATTTTAGCAGTTTTCGGTTCTTAAATTTAAATATTGTAATGGTAAAAATTTTATTAATTTTAATATGAAATTTGTTTGAGTGATGAATAAGAAATTAATTAAATATTTGGTGCTAAGGGAGGGGGGGTTTGAACCCCTAACCCCCCCTCCCCCTGGCTACGCCCCTGCATGTTAGGATATACTTTTGAGGTTTACTTAAAGCAATATAAATATACTGGCTTAGACTAAAAGGTAGTACGAAAGACCTGATGCGTAGTTTTCTAAATATATGTTAAATTTTGAAGAAATTAAATTTAAAAATTATAATAATTAATAATAAAATTAAATTAATAATAAAGTTAAATTTTTCTAAATATAAGTTAAATTTTTTTACAGTACCTAGTTGTTGCAAAGTGCGGGACCCTCGATTTGATTGGTTTTTGTTTTTTAAAAAGAGAGAGAGAGAGAGTGAGTAAATGTGTTGAGTCGCGGCTTCTGTGGAATAAAAGGGGACTAATTAGCAGAGACTGGGGAAAAAAAATCGCTGACTTTTGAGTCGTCACGACTGTTCTTTTTGTCTGTAATTCAATACTTCTTTGATTGAGGGTTGTTTTTTTTCGGCTCAGAGTGTCCTACAGATAAAGTGTGGCCAAATCACAGAAGCAGCAAAAAAAAAAAAAAAAAAATGAACGGTATATTTGGATTTTTCCCGGACTGCTAATTGGTAGCACTGACTTCAGGTGGAGCTTGGAGACGCGACGCAAAAGTTGCAGAGGGGAAGCCTACAACTCACGTAGTTTCGGTTCCCTGCAAGAATTTCCGAAGATTTCCGAAGTTTTGCGTTTTGGTACTAACGCCACTTCAGCTGCTAAATTAGAAGTTTCCAATGAAAACAAGTATGTTGTGACTGACCTAACATAACCTAACCTAACCCTTCGATTTTTTAATTTCAATTTTTGAGATAAATCCCAAGTTGCACGAACGTGGTAGGGAACCGAAACTACGTGAGTTGTAGGCTACCGTTTGCAGAGACTACTGACCTGCCAGCAGGGAAGAGATGCGTGTGAGGTCCATAGCTGCTGGTGGCAGACTGCTAGCCCGCCGCGCGCTATCTGCCGGGGAACCTGCTATCCATTTACCCCGAGTCAGACGCACAGCTATTTCGCGTTAGTGCATCCTAGATCTATCCAAGGGCGTCGCCAGGGGTGTGGTAAGGGGGGGGGGGGGGGGGTGATTAAATAATTAAATAATTTTTTTTTTTTAAAGTAGATGGATCCAAGGGCGTCGCTAGCCGATGGCCAAGAAGGTGGAGGGGGGGGGGGGGGCAAGTTGTGGGAAAAATGTTTTTTGCATTTGGCTACATTTTTGAATTTCTAGGGCTCTATGGGGGGGGGGTGCAGTCCCCCCCAGAGAGATTCAAAAATGTAGCCAAATGCAAAAAAAATACATACTTTTCCCACAACTTGCCCCCCCCCCCCCCTCCACCTTCTTGGCCATCGGCTGGCGACGCCTTTGGATCCATTTACTTTTTTTTTTAAATTAATTATTTCATTATTTTTTATAATTTTTTAAAATTAGATGTGTTCAATGGTAATGGGGGAATATAAACATCTCCTCCCCCACCTTAAATCCTAAAACACTGTTTATTCCACAGACAGAAGGAAATAATTTGAAAGCAAACAGCAGGAAAAGAGCTTCTGTCCACCTCCCTCCCCCTTGCAGGGTTGTGTTAAATAAATTAACGTTCGCAAAAATTCGATCTTCATGTTTGTTTTTTTTTTTCCCTCAAGATGATTAACTCAGTAAATTAGATAACTCAAAATCACACTCAGTATTGAAACAAAACGTAGCCCTAAGTTTTCAAATATGACACTTTCGAGCATCACAACAATAAAACTTATGTGAAAAAATGTGCAATTGTAAAATTGGCTATTACAGTAAATCTACTAAAATAAACCTGCCGCGTAATATTTTTAAATTGTGATAACTGTAGGCAAGAGTATTTCCGCTTTGAAACTTGTTTTTAGAGCTAGGTTTTCCGCACGCCACTGAAATGAAAGCATGAAAGGTTCGTTTCATTAGGTCAAATACATAAATGAAAGATAAAATCGTTGTTAATTTAAAGCATGAATATTATTTCTAATATTCTGTTTTTTTTGTTCTTTTTTTTTTTGACGTGACAACGTCTAATAAATCGATGAACGCCGGCTGCACGCACGAAAAAGTGTCTCGTTACGCACATTGTTCCGTTATGCTCATTGCTCCGTTACGCTGTGTTCCGTTACGCTGTCGGCGAGTGCAGTAATAATAGGTTATGTTACAATTGACTAAAAAATTATGGTGATTCATATAATTGATGATAGATATTTGATTACACTTTATTTATATGAAAACTTGTTCGTAATTATATTTAAACTTTATAGCTAAACGCCAGTTTTAAAATTAATTACAAGTCATCTACACGTGAACTGTTTCGTCGACTGTTTATAAAGTGAAGTGAAAAGTTAATGTGGTTTTCATTGCTTATTACAACAACAATTTCGGCAATATAGGTTAATTATTCTTGCATTTTAAAAATCTGATCACTAGTATAATTTCAAGTATTTATTTTTTATTGTTAAAATAAAAATGATTCAATTTTATTCATAAAAGTATGCAATCATTTCATCAATGTTTTGTTATGACGTTGTCACGTTAAACTATCGTCCGTAAACCGACTTTACAGACAACTAATTTTTTGAAGTTATAATTAAGGCTAGGCGCGTTATGAAAAAATAATGAGGAGAATAGATTTTCACGATGCGCGCGCACCATACAAAAAAATTTACAGGATGAAAAAAGGCTAAATTTAAATAAAAACTATGTATGTGCTTTTAAATCATACAACATAGTGATTGATATTGAATACAGGTCCATATGAATTAAATTTTTTATTTATTGTGAATATTAGTGATAGAAGTGATTTTTATAAACTTTTTAATATGTGTTTATGTAAATGAGATTATGTTTACCGTACGTATAATTTATTTGCATTATTAAATTAATACATTACTTAATAAACAATTTAAATTAATTAAATAGAGTAACCAATTAGCAGTTTTATTAATTTTCTTTTTGATTAAAATTAATCTTGATTATTTTACTAGATTGATTAATTAATCTTGTACACGGGTTTTATATATTATGAATACTGAGTATTTACTTTTTTGACAGAATGCATACTTTACCAATCGTATTTATTATTTAATTTACATTAATTATTTACATCCATGATTAAAGTTAGTTTTTTTATTACGCCAAGTAAATATAACTTCTGACGTTCGTACAACCATTTTTTAAAATTTATTATTATTATTTAATTAGATGGTAGTTTTCCGCAAGTATAAGTTAAGTTTCATGAACGGCGAACTTCGAGATGTGTGACTGATCCGAGGTCAATGAATCATAGGCTTCCCTTATCTGACGGCCGGGGGCGTAGCTGGCTCATGCGTCACCCTGCAGTGGCCAGTACGCGGCTGCCGTGCCAGAATCACAATAACGTAACGAACGCAAGAAAATCGTGGATATTTGCAAAGCACGTAAAGCTGACTTCACAATTTAAAAAAAACACAAGCGAGTGCATATCAGGCCATGCACACGACAGTGCGAAATCCGTTCACAATTGAAATCTGAATTATTTATTTATTTATTGTTGTTAATAGCACAGAGGCTAACATAATCACATAAAAATAAAACATAGGTTTCATACATCCAATACTGACAACATTATAACATCGTATACATACAAAATCACTTTGGTATACATATATACACCATCCGACTTATAAGTTGGTACCATTCAAGTCATTGCTGTTTTATCCAACGAAATTTCGCAATGTATCCGACACATGTCGGTAGTGCTATTGATTAACTTTGTTAATTACCGAATGTTTATCTCATTTAACATCTGACCAGTAATGTGTGAACACAGTTTTTCAACGTATATATTCATTTGGGCCAAAAAAAGGGTTTTTTTTTTTTTTTTTTTTTTTTTTTTAACTGTTCTAACTTTTCTTTTTTTCTATTTACATTAATTACTTGTGATTCTTTTATGAACAAAATATTTGATTAATTTTGAAAGCAGGAATTACACCTGAGCATTGTATTATCTCGACAATTTCTTCCCACAACATGATTCATAAATATAAACAGTTCTCTAGTCTCGCCAATATGGCTTCGCACTCTACTCTCATTGGCTGTTGCACCATGTGTCCAGTGGCGCAACAACAGGGGGGGGGGAGGCAAGGGTATTTTGCCCCTCTCCCCTCTGAAACCTTGAAGTGGGGGCAAACGGGGGCAAAGAAAGTGCTGTGTAAATCAATTTTTAGATAATAAAACTGCTTGAATAGCACCATTTTACACCTTGAAATACGAATTTTCCCGGGGGAGAACCCCCGGACCCCCCGCTTCAATAGGGGGGATCGATGATTATTTATAAAAAAAGGTATATATTGCCCCCTTTAGAAATTTAGTTGTTGCGCTCCTGCATGTGTCCATATTAAAAATACATTATAGCAAATATTGTACAAATATATTGTCTAATATTCTACAATATTTTATTATAGTATAAATACGTTTTTTTCCCCCTTCAGACATACGCATTCGTAGTCGCTGAAGAGCGTTTGCGGTAAGTGCTGCTCTCTGGAAACGAGTGGCCGAGGTAGCAACAGTTGGCAGCAGGAGTATCTACAGTTGGAAGCAGGAGTTTCTACAGTTGGCAGGCCTGGAGCCTGGATAAGCTGCCCGCCGATAAACATAGCCACCAGCCATGACTTTGCCATCACCTGGGGCCTTTTTGTGTACGGTAAGTTAGTTGTAAGAAATAATTTAATTTTAATTTTGTATATTTAATTTTGTTCCTGGACAAGAAGGAATGTATACAAGTAATTGAATAGTTTAAAGAGAGTTGATAGGTGTACAGTAATTTTAGGCTAAGTACCGGTGTATATCGTGTCTGTTTATGTCTGTTCGAATATTAATTTAAAGGTGGGAAACGAAAGCTGAAGTAAAGTAACTGGGAATAAGTGAGAAATTTTTATTTAAGTTTAAAAAAAAAAAAAAAAACTGAAATAGGTTGTTGTCGGGGTAGGTGACCAAGGAATTAAGGGTAAATATTTACTTGGGCGGTATTTCCGAAAAAAAATGTTAAAAATCCGAAAATACCTTTAAATAATGCTCTTCAACTTCCTCTTTTCATTAAAAGCGGCGGAGATTAGAAATTCCAAATACTTTAGGAGATAACGAATTTTTAAATTTCTTCATATGTAGTTGAGCGGTATTTGCGAAAAAAAAATGTTAAAAATCCGAAAATACCTTTATTATATGCTCTTCAACTTCCTCTTTTCATTAAAAGCGGCGGAGATTAGAAATTCCAAATACTTTAGGAGATATCGAATTTTTAAATTTCAGCACAAAACCAGCGCATTCCTGTGGCGTGCGTGGACAATTGTTTCTTGTTTACGTACGAGTATTTTTTTTTATTGGATAATGATGTCACGTGATTGTTCGTGATAGGCCAGAATTCAAATTAACTAATACGTGATTATTTAGTTCAATTATTGTTTAAAACGGTGTTTAATTACCGCCTCCAACTTAGGTGAGTTTTTAACGTTTCTAATTTTAAAGTCTTATTTGTTATTTTGATATTGTTGCGCAAGTAATAAGTAACAAAAAAATTTACCTCAGTTGTTACTGTACATCCTTTGTTACGGGTTTGTTAGGTAAGGTCAGTTACATTATAAATAATTTAAAACTAAGGAATAATTAAAATTAATTCACATTATTTTTAATATCACCTTAGTTTGAAAGTATTTATAATGTAACTGACCTGACCTAATCGACCATTTTAGTTTACTGTTCACCCTTTGTCCGGGTTTGTTTGGTCAGGTCAGTTACATTATAAATATTTTAAAACTAAACAGCCATTAAAATTAATTCACAAAATAATTTTTAATGTCGGCTTAGTTTGAAAGTATTAATAATGTAACTGACCTGACCTAATCAACCATTTTATTAATTACGCATTCACGATTCACGTATTCACGTCTCACGAACACACGGCAAAATAACAAAAATGGCGCCGCTCGAATGGTTCCACAGGTCTTGTATTGCAAAATTAAAAAATTCGATATCTCCTAAAGTATTTGGAATTTCTTATCTCCGCCGCTTTTAATGAAAAGAGGAAGTTGAAGAGCATATCATAAAGGTATTTTCGGATTTTTAACATTTTTTTTTTGCAAATACCGCTCAACTCTAATGATGAAATTTAAAAATTCTATATCTCTTAACGTATTTGGAATTTCTTACCTCCGCCACTTTTAATGAAAAGAGGAAGTTGAAGAGCATAAAATAAAGGTATTTTCGGATTTTTAACATTTTTTTTCGGAAATACCGCCCAAGTAAATATTTACCGAATTAAGAATGAATGTCGTACAGGCCCATTTATGATGGATGGGTGGGCTGTACATGTGATGTCGGTTAAGAGACCCTTACATGAAGTCGTCAGGGCAGAAAATTTTAATGCAAATGAGGGTAAATATGTATTGTACGGATTAGCGCCAAAAAAAATCGTACAAATATGAAATAACTTTCATTATATGCTATCTTACGTCCTCTTTTCAGAACCGCCTGCGGAGATAAAAAATTCCAAATACTTTTGGAGATATGGCCGTTCTTATTTTGCTATACCAGACGTGTGTAATAATTTGACCGTCGCCATTTTATATTTTGCCGTGTGCGCGTGAATGTCTAAATAACAGAAATTTTCCATTAGGTAAGGTTAGTTACATTATAAATACTTCAAAATAAACCGAAATTAAAAATAATATCAATTTATTTTACATGTTGTATAGTTTTAAGTATTTATAATGTAACTGACCTGACCTAACAAAATGGGACAAAGGTAGATTAGGTCAGGTCAGCTACATTATAAATACTTTGAAACTGAACAGACATTAAAAATAATAAAATTAATTTTATTGGTTGTTTAGTTTTAAAGTATTTATAATGTAGCTGACCTGACCTAACAAACCGGGAAAAAGGATGAACAGAATAAACTCACGTAAGTTTCTTTTTACATGATGTATTCGTTCGCGTGAGAGTCCTAAGATCCACATAAAGTTCTGCCATTCCCGATTACACCCGAATATTCACCTTCGGCCAACCTCGGGATTTATTTATTTTTGCGCAGGAAAAATGAATTGAAATATTAAAAGTGGTCGGATAGGTTAGCTACATTAAAAAAAAAACTTTAAAACCATTTGGATGGTTAGTTAGGTTAGTATAGCTACATTAAAATAAACAGAGAAATATTAATAAATAAACCCGAGGTTGGCCGAAGGTGAATTGTTCGGGTGTAATCGGGAATGGCAGAACTTTATGTGCATCTTAGGTTTCTCCGTTCGGGAACATCGCAAAAAAAAAAAAATGATACTTGTAAACAAGCAACCGTTATCGCCGCACGAGTGCACAATATGAAAATTAAAAAATTCGATATCTCCAAAAGTATTTGGAATTTCTTATCTCAGCCGGGTTTAATGAAAAGAGGAAGTTTAAGAGCACAGAATAAAGGTATTTTCGGATTTTTAAATTTTTTTTTAAAAAAAATCGCCAAAAAATGAAGATTAAAAAATTCGATATCTCCTAAAGTAATTGGAATTTTTTATCTCCGCAGGCGGTTCTGAAGAGAGGACGTAAGATAGCATATAATGAAAGTTATTTCATATTTGTACGATTTTTTTTGGCGCTAATCCGTACAATACATATTTACCCAAATGAGAGGCAGTTAAGCCTGGTTGAATTTTTGTTGTACATTGTCCATTTTAGTAGCAGTGGCTACCATGTAGTAAGAGGCACTCATTGGCCGAAGAGGTTGGCCTACAGAGAATAGGCACTACGAGTATGGTTTGCATGTCAAATCCAGCCAAAGGATAACTAAGAGGTGTATTGTGATTGGGTTAAAGTCCCAAGAGAATACAGATAGGTTTGTTGCCCTGTGAAGAGTTTGAGTGTTTGATGAAGTTGAAAGCAGAAGGTTAATTTTTATGCAGCTTCATTGACACTTTAAGACAGGTTTCCTGTGAAAGTACGGACAGAGATTGGGGTTAAGGCTAAGATCCTTAGTTTTGCAGCCACCAGGGAAATTATTTCTCCCATGAATATCATTGTAGGTAAAAATACATAATATCCACAGTATTGTAAATAAAGCTTTTCAGGTAAATATGTAGTTAGGCGGTATTTGCGAAAAAATTTTTAAAAATCCGAAAATACCTTTATTAGATGCTCTTCAACTTCCTCTTTTCATTAAAAGTGGCGGAGGTAAGAAATTCCAAATACTTTAGGAGGTATCGAATTTTTAAATTTCATCACAATACTGTGCATTAATGCGGCTTCACCATTGTTTCTTGTTTACGTTTTACGTTTACGAGTATGAATTTTTTTCATTGGAGAATGTCGTCACGTGATAGTTGTGTGATTGGCCAAAATTCAAATGAACCAATAGGTGATTATTTATTCATTTATTTTTGAAAACGATGTGTAATTACAACTATCATCCACGCCATTTGATCATTAGATGTTGTAGTCGTTCTGGGAATTCGTTTATCATTATCGTGTTTCATTCTGTGAGTTTTTACGTTCCAAATTGTAATAACAAAAAAAATTTACGTGAGTTGTTACTGTGCATCCTTTGTTACGGATTTGTTAGGTAAGGTAAGTTACATTATAAATAATTTAAAACTAAAGAATAATTAAAATTAATTCACATTATTTTTAATTTCGGCTTAGTTTGAAAGTATTAATAATGTAACTGACCTGACCTAATCAACCATTTTATTAATTACGCATTGACGACAAAATAACAAAAATGGCGTCGCTCGAATGGTTCCACAGGTCTTGTATTGCAAAATTAAAAAATTCGATATCTCCTAAAGTGTTTGGAATTTCTTATCTCCGCCACTTTTAATGAAAAGAGGAAGTTGAAGAGCATATAATAAAGGTATTTTCGGATTTTTAAAATTTTTTTTCGCAAATACCGCTCAACTACATATGATGAAAATTAAAAATTCGATATCTCCTAAAGTATTTGGAATTTCTTACCTCCGCCACTTTTAATGAAAAGAGAAAGTTGAAGAGCATCTAATAAAGGTATTTTCGGATTTTTAAAATTTTTTTTCGCAAATACCGCCCAACTACATATTTACCGCTTTTCATTTTGCAAATGTGATTAAAAAATTATTTAAATTTTAATCAAGAAAATTTTAAAACTATCCTAAATATTAGGTATTTATAAAAACTCTACAAGGCTTTTGCTTTACACACAATATAAATGACGTATCCTGAACATTTCTATGTTGCTTAAATGTTTGCATAACATACTGAATTTAAATAATTGAGTCAAAAACTTGTTATTTAACCCACGTGTGTAGCTCGTGAAATGAATGAATCTTGTATGAGTTAAGTATTACGCCGCTAGATATTAAGCACTGTTTTCCACGATGAGTTTAGAGTTTGCCCGCTAGATGTCCCAACTATAGCAGAGGAGTTCTGGAGGGTATAACATTACTTTTTACTTTGAAACGGTCGTCTGTGACTATAAGTCGTATTTTGAAGATGAAGCTTTGCAGGAAATGGAAAGAAGTTAATCAACAAAAAGTTTAGTAAGTTTTTAAATTTAATTTATATGTACTACATTGTAACTACAATGCTAATGTTTTCTCCGTAAAAGTAACATGTAGGATGTGGAAAAATTTAGCCGTTTTAGCGGTTCAAAGTAAAAAATTATTTAGATCTAACTGCAATTTTCTTTTTAGATTTAAGTTAATGACCTTGTCATTTCTTGTACATAGTGTGTTGGAGTTATACTGAAGTATGTTATTTTATGAAAATGAGTGGACATTATGTAGTGAGTGGACATTATGTAGTTGTGAAAAGTTTTCTGTGAATATATTAATTCTAAATTTATGACTACTCATTACATAAATATTTAAAGGTTTATAAAAAAAATAACGTAAAGATCAAGACTAAGAAATAAATACATGTATGTTTTTATCATAACCAGAAATAAATCATGAGGGTGCTAAGGCCTGTTCTGCAAGGACAGAGTTTCTAGAATGACAGACAGATGGAGACAAACCATACGGATTAGCTGGGCAATGCTGAGCACTTCCGTTTCTGTTGCTCCGTGCGACCAATAGAATCCAAGTAAAAAAATATGTAGTATTCTGTTAATTATAACATTGTAATTTTTTTTTGTTAAATTATTCATCTGCCCGTGCAATGATTTCGAAGCATATTTTTAAAAATTAAATTAGTATTTCGTAACCTTGAAAATCATTCACTGGTTCCCATTTGTTGTGTTTCCATTGCAGTTGTAATTTTAACCTGGCAAATATAACAGTACAGGGAATTTATTTATACATTTTATTAGCTGAAAAACTGTGCCAAATTTATTACTATATGAATTCTGTGCAACAAATTCTGGTTTTGTAAACTTGTGTGCAAGTTTACGTAAATGTCGGTTGTAGACTTACGATGGGTTAGACTAGACTTACAAATTTTCATAGACAGTTTTAGCATTTTGGATTAAAAATTAGTAATTTATCACATAGGAAAAACAATATGACTTTTTATCGTGCCACTAATCGGTCGGAATTTATTTTGTAAATGTGTAGTAAATAGTTAGATTTCCGCAAAAACAATAGTTATAAGTGCACAAATAAAACAAACAACTGGTGGGTGTGTGTGTGTGTGTGTGTGTGTGTGTGTGTGTGTGTGAGAATGTTAACAGCGCAGCAGATAAATAATAAAAAAAAAAAAAACATAGGCCATCAGCAATGAACAAGTTTTTTCACTCAATAACATTTTCAAGAATTCTTATATTAACATAAAACTGTGATAAATATAACGAAGCCAAATATATATCCTTGAACTACTTTCATGAATTACATTATTTCTTATAGGCTCGCAAGATTAGTGAAAGAAAGGAAGACGTTGGGGTTGGTACAGATCTCTCTGCCTGATGATGATGATGGTTCTGCAAAAACAACATTGCCAGAAAGCCAAAGTGTTGATACTTTGGCACCAGCAGTAACCAGCATGGCATCGTAAGTGGTTGCATGTATGCCACCTAACACTGATGATAGTAGCCTACACATACTTACTATTTCTGATGATGATCAAGGGTAGGATTTACAATCACATCATCTTTGTGATATGAAAGGTGAATTTAGAATTCAAGCTTGAATGCTCTTGTGAATAGAAATAAATCGTATTAGTGGTGTTTTTTTTTAAAGCATGTAACAATGTAAACTGTTCTAGGAACTACGACCTTCTCCCCCACTGGTAGTGGTTTACGAGTCTCCACTGCCACGGACAGATCCCGGACTCAGCACGCTAAATGGTCGGATGCTGGCCGATGTACGTCACTTCATGGTGCAGTGCCGTCTTCTAGAGTGACACAGGTAAAATTTTGACGTGACAACGTCTAATAAATCGATGAACGCCAGCTGCACGCACGAAAAAGGATGACTCATTGTCCCGTTACGCTCATTGTAGGCTTGCGCCGCATCTATCTCTCTTCCACTCGATTGGAACAACCATCGATTTGACTTTTTCGAGGCACATTAAACTTAAAACACTCCCATTCGTTTCCTACTTTTCCTATCATCGTCCTATCCTTGACAGAATAACACAGATTGGAAGAAGTTAAATAGCAAACATGTATAAAAGTTATAGTTAAAATAATCTTTTAGTTAAAGTACCTAATAAACATATTAGAATTAATGAGTGCAAATTAAAGTAAATTTATCAATTAAATTGTAGATTTCATTTCACTCCTTCTTTGTATCCATACAAAATAATGATAATTCAATAAAAATGATTCAATTTTATTCATAAAAGTATGCAATCATTTCATCAATGTTTTGATATGACGTCACGTTAAACTATCGTCCGTAAACCGACTTTACAGTCAACCAATTTTTTTTTCACGTAAAGTGGAGTAATTTTTTTTTCTTAATTAAAAATATTTCTATAGACTTCTAAGCATTTTGCCGGCTGTAAGGTTGAAAATTCTTCCGCGGACTTCATGTTTCAATATTGATTTAAATAAAAATATCTATTTGTGTGATTTTGACAGCAAGGGTTGGCCAGTATGGTCACAATTGAGGAATTCAACTAATAAACTGGCAAAACACGATGGTGGAAAAAAAATTGAACACCAAAAAAAAAATTATCAGGCTAAAATAATTGATTTTTTCCCAACTCACAAAAAACAAACAATATTTGCTAGTCTCAGAAATTGCTCATGTTTACAATGTGGCCATATTACTTTCATGCACCTTATAATTTAATTCAATCAGAATATTTGGAATCAACTTAACTAAGTTAAAACCATTCCCACGATTGCCCGATATTTAACTTACATACAGATACATGTAAACATTTTTTAGTTGATAGAATATTAATAAATGAATTTTATATCATAGTTTAAAAAAACCTGCAGTAATATTTCCATGAGAAAATTTGTTTTTCATGCATTTAATTAGCGACATCATGATTTTACCATGTTAGTTTTAAGAAGTTTTGAAAAGTAATTACAAAATATGATCATTGGAAAGATGTCACACAAATAACAAAGTTTGTTTAGTTCGTTTACTCAACGTAAATAAATGTAACACATTTTCGTTTTACAGAATGGGTATTCTTAAGTAGCCTACATGTTTAGATTTATTAAGAAATTTAGGTAAATATGTAGTGTACGTATTATCGTCAAAAATTTTTTTAAAAATATGAAATAACTTTTATTATATGCTCTTGTACGTCCTCTTTTCATTACAGCCTGCAGAGATAAGAAATTCCAATTTTGGAGATATCGCCGTTCTTATTTTGCAATACAAGACCTATTTAATCATTCGACCGCCGCCATTTTATATTATGCAGTGTGTGCGTGAATGCCTAAATAACAGAAATTTTCCATTAGGTAAGGTTAGTTACATTATAAATACTTCAAAATAAATGGAAATAAAAAATAATATCAATTAATTTTACTTGTTTTATAGTTTTAAGTATTTATAATGTAACTGACCTGACCTAACAAACCGGAACAAAGGATTAACAGTAGGAACGAACGTAATTTTTTTTTACGCGCAACAAATAACAAATAAGCATAAAAATTTGAAACGTTAAAAACTCACCTAAGTTGAAGGCGGGTACACTTCCTTTGCCATTAGTAGGAAATGATGATAAATGAATAAATCATCACCTATTGGTTCATTTGAATATTGGCCTATCACGAACTATCACGTGACAACATTATCCAATAAAAAGCAATTGATACTCGTAAACAAAAAACAATGGTGAATGCCGTGTGAATGTACAGGTATAGTGATTAAAATTTAAAAATTTGATATCTCCAAAAGTAATTGGAATTTCTTATCTCCGCAGGCTGTAATGAAGAGAGGACGTAAAAGAGCATATAGGCCTAGTGAAAGTTATTTCAGATTTTTAAAAAAAATTTTGACGATAATCCGTACACTACATATTTACCGAAATCTAATGTAAATATTATTTGTGAAAATGTACCAATTTTGTGTTGTGCCCGGTGAATAACGCACATGAGAGTCAATATAACTTCGTTTGAAATTGTGGTTTGACTACCGATTATGTTACACAGCAATGCAATCAATGTCACGGTAGAATTTTTTTAAATCATTCAACTTTTTATAGAGTAAATAGTGTTTTAATGAGTTAAAAGTTATGATTGCAAACATTTATTTTGTCGGTTCAGCAATTTTGTCACGATAGCGTTGTCTGAAGCACCCCAAAACACAGTAAGGGCCATGTCTAAACTTAAGGTCATTAGAAACGGATGAAGTGTAAACAGACTAGAATGTAGCAGCAATAGAATGCACATGGTATGAGAAATGGCAGCAACTCATAAAGAACAAAGACTGAAGCGGTTCTCACATGTAGAAAAACCAGGCTTGAGCCCAATTGTAATTGAAACCTGATCACCTTGTAAGCAATTGATCTCATCTGACCATGAAAATGCTGTAACCTTTACCAAAAAAAAAAAAATTTGTGTGAGTACTTATAACGTGATTTCATAATATTTTTTCCATCAACCACATGACCTATTATTATACTATTCTGACTCTCGGCTAATATTTCATAGAGCTTAAGAAGTTATTTAGAAAAGCACACTTATCATAAGCCAGTAATAAAAGTTGGTTTATTTGGCTATAAATCAAGTAATGCACAAAATTAGGCTAACTACTTGAAATAAAAACTTCAGTTACTTTTTATAGTCATGCACCATAGCGAGTTTCAAAGTCAAATTGTTGTTTCGCAACGGTGATGAGCTGGGAAAAAAGCACGAATATAATTAAGAACAAATTATTGTTTCACGTATAATGAAGATCTTTCCTTATGCAGGACTAACTGCTAAAAAAAAATGCTATATAACCACCTGCATTCTGCAGCTGGCAACGGATATACCAGCCTAGAATAACTTCGCCTTGAAAACCGCACTTTAGTAATAGCTTTCACGCCCGCAGAATTACAATTTGTCACGAAGAGTCGGGCACTGCTGTCAGGATTCATTATCAACTAGCTAGGTTCGGTTTTAACAACAGTGATGATTGGCAATATTAGCTGATGTTATGCAGGTAGAACATTTGCATAAAATTAGAAACCACACCTCAACAGCTTGAGTACCAATGTAACGCAATAGCTATAACTAAACTGCCAATGTAAGCGAATCTCACATTAATTTCTATTTCTTTCACTATACTATAAAGTCTTGTTTGTTGGAGGAAAGAGGGAAAGGGTAAAAAACATAGTGGGATGTTACCCGAAATTATTGTTATTGTAATTGTTGTTTGGTTTTGCAGATGTCCAAATCACTCTTCAGGAACATATGTGCTGAAAAGTGTCAAAAGGTACGGTCTACTGATAGATTTCAAGTTTAATTGTACGCACTGCAACCAAGAACAGCAGTTGAAGTCTGAACCTGTGGAATGTCTTCTAGTGAGGAGGCAAAGAAAAACTAAACAGGATGTCAACTTAAACACTATTTCAGTTGGCTTAGGCTATGAGCCATTGCATGAACTTTTGTCGCTCAATGATGTACAACCTATGAGCCCAGATTGCTTTTTGTGCCACGAGAATAAAATCTGTGAACACTGGAAAGTAATGTTGGAGAAGGAAATGGAAAATACTGCAATGAAAGAGTTCTTTATGGCGGAAGACGATGGACAAATCTCTATAGTTGGAAATGAGGAACATGCTTGGACCATAGGAATTTTGGATGGAGGTTGGAACCAAAGATCTTATGTTCATAGGTATTCTGCTAAGTCTGGATGTGTTATAATAATTGGATTCTACACTAAGAAATTGTTGTTCCTTGGTGTGAGGAACAAATATTGTATGTACCGCATGCATTCGTAGCAAACGGATGGAAAAGGAACCCACACCTCACTTTTGTTTCCAGAACTGGACTGATTCTTCCACTGCAGTGGAAACAGGGATTATAGTGGAAGGATTCCGGTTCTGTGAAGCCAAGTACAAACTTCAATTTAAGAAGTTTGTTGGCGATGGTGATTCCAGTGTGCATGCAGCCATAATTGTGAATGTTTCGTATGGAAGAGATGTTGAAAAGTTTGAATGTGCCAACCATGTCATGAAGAATCATCTTAAAAAGGATCTTTATGCCATGGCCAAGGGCATCCAGACACGCCATCTCGGCCAGTTGAAAATCAAAGCCCGTGCAAGAGGTTCTATCAGCAACTGTGGGGCTAATGCTATACAACTTCAATCAGCACTTCTAAATGTGCCCAACCATGTGTTTGGGGACCATGAGTTATGCAATCGAGCAGTGTGTTTTGAGAGCTGGTACATCAGCGAATCCCTGCAGTTATGATTCATTGCCTCGTGACTTAGTCGTGGGAATCAAACAAGCTTTCAACCGAGTGAGAGCAAAGTCACAAGCACTTGTAATGTATCTCACAACCAACCAAGCAGAAATGTACTTGTCATTATTTGCGAGGATGGTAGGCAGTAATCAGATTAACCATTCACAGCAGGGGTCTTGCAGCTGTAGGGCTACTGCTGCTTGTTTGTCTTTCCAACTTCGCTACAAATGGCGTGGACAAACTATGAAGGTAAGCCCAGGAGTGACTGTAAGGCGATTAATGGCAAAAAGACAGAAACTGTAGGCGAAGGCTGGACGTGAATCCTCATGCACCAAAGAAATCGGAATCATCCAAGCCACAGGGTGGTAAGAGCTATGGTCCTCACGCAACTCAGCCGCCGGCTTCTGGTCGTGAACTAGAAATTCTGACAGAGCTGGTGATGAGCTTAGAACTTACAGTGGAAGAGATAAATGATCTGGAGGTGCGGACGCAAGATCAAGGAAGCAGTCGGTTGTGGATGAAGGAGAGGAGAGAATGAAACACTGCTTCCTTTTTCGGACTTGTCTGCGAAATGAGGGAAAATATTTTGTGTAAATTGACGGTGGAAGCGATTGCTTAGTTGTATTTTGGAGAATGCTGCCACAATACATGGTCTTGCAAACGAGTGCTTAGCTGTTGCTTTGTACGAAGAAATAGCAGGCCATACTGTTCAACAGTTGACTATCGTTGCTTTCTTGCAGCTTCTTCCGATGGTTTGATTGATGATGATGGTTTGGTGGAGGTTAAAATGTCCATACTCTGCAAGGGAACTTAACCCTTTAGATGTTGCAGTGCAGCTGAAAACGTTCTTTTGCAGAGTTGTCGAAAGCGAGCTTTGCGTGAATCGCTCTCACAATTACTTCTATCAAGTGCAAGGGCAATTGTGTATCACACGAAGAAAGTGGTGTACTTTGTTGTTTGGACAATGAAAGGCATTTCAATAGAAAAAATTGTGAGGGATAGTCGTTTCTGGCTTGAGAAAATGGAGTCAAATTGCAAGGAAGTGCAATGTGGTGAGTGCGTGCTGCTCCCTATGACTCGATAGCCACCTGCACAAATATTGATTAGGGCCATGTGTTTTTTCAAATGCTAAAATAGCAGCTGACTCATTATACATTTCCTGTATTTTTTTTGTTTGTTAGTAAATTAATAAGAATTATTCATTGTGTACCTTAGTTTAGAACGACACCTCTCTTGACACATTTTGCGCGCAAAAACGACCCTTAATGGCTCGGCACCATTCGAGGTCTCTTTCGTTTGCATCTCACTTTGACCCGGGGCCGTAGAATTCACGCACCCTGGGGGCATTCATCAACTTTGTTCATATGAAATAGCTGCAATAGTGTAAATGTTTATGAATCTCTTTCCATAGACTCCACAGCTGCCTCCTATCAGCCTTGATCTAACCGATGTGCAGAGTAACTGATTAAGCTTTCTCTCGTCGTGGCATGTTTTAAGTTCTGGGTAATTTCTTTGTTGACCTGGCCACAAGGTGTGGACAAGGTCTCGTGTAATGTGGACTATAGCCACACAGGGCTGCTTATGGGCTATAAGTGCAAGCAAACTTACCGATGATTCATTAACCCAGGACTTAGTTGCAGGCCGTGTATTGCCTCCATGAGATAGTAGGGTTTCAGGTGCCCTCCACCCAGGCATCATGCCAGCAAGGTCATAATATATTATGTAGCCATGCCCCAGACATTTGCGCTAGTTCTAATGTAACGTACTGCGTTATGCCAAGCCATGTGACCTTATTAACATTGTGCACCTATACCTAGACCCGTATCATGACACTTTTGTGACCAACCATGGCCAGCTAATTCAGTGGCAGATTTAGAGGGGGGGGAACTTGACCCCAGAAGGGTAAAATATGCACCGGATATGACTTTTGAAGTAATAAAACAGGTATTATACTAGGTCCAGACTACCTGGGTCTCCCCTCTATGATTCCTCATGGACCCTGTAACGAAACATTACAACTGTGTTGCCTAAACATCCATTTCCAGTCGCCAGTAGAACCATAAACAGCATCCCGAGTGGCTCACAACTTGGGGGTCCTTTGCAGGGCCTTCCATTCGCTGTCTCGAGCCACATGGCCAGGTAACCTTCCTGAGAAAATCTGTTTACTAGCGCGCACAACACCCCGCTAGTTGGCGCTCCAGGCAAGAGCCAACTGAGGCCGCTGAGATGACTTCATCATCAGTCTCGAGATGCTTTCAGCTTCGCCCGCACAGGGCCACCAGTCTGATGTGTGCGACGAACTGCTTTTCAGTTGATTCTCTTGGGACACTACTTTGTTGCACAGATTTGCAATACCAATAAAATATAGACCCTCTAGGAGTTTATTTGCTGAGACCACATGATTTAATTGAATTAAATAAAAATATTTCCAAATATGAATTCCAGTTAAGTGTTCAACTTTTCTCTTTCAATTCTGTTTTAAAAAGTGTTTTCTCTGGCGTTGGCAAAACATTTTTTATTAGATGCTCCAAGTGGTACTGGCCAAGAATTTGTGACCAATTTAATATTAACTAAAGTTAGGTCACAAGCTAAAATGGTCATAGCCATTGCGGCTGCCACACTACTGACAAAGGACGGATTATTCCACTTTTCAACTACCCCTTGCAGCATCACTTTTAAGAGACACTGTGTGTTCCATCCATAAAAAAGGCTCATTGGGCAAGGTTTTGCAAGATGCAAGCTTAATAATATGGGATGAGTGCACAATGACTTAGAGCTCATGTGCAGGCCGTAGATACAACCCTCGGAGAGATAAGTAGCTCAAAATTATGGGGTGGAATCACTTTTATGTTTTCTGTTGATTTCAGACAAGCATTGAAATAGTTATGGGAACTAGGGCAGATATTAAATCTTGCTTAAAATCGTCCCCATTGTAGAAGTCTGTTGAATCCTTGAAGCTGAATACCACAACATGAGGAGTCACTTAGGTGGAGGAAGCACAAATTTCCCAATGTGCGTGAAGTCAATTTTAGCCGCCGTGAACATAAGCATTGTTGCCATCGACAAAATGATGTCTAAACTACCAGGCGACAGCGTACACCACCTTGCCATTGATATCGTCATGAATTAAGATACCGCACATTACTTTAAAAAATTTAAAATTCATTGAATCCGCATGGGCTACCCCCACATTTGTTGAAATTAAAAAAAATTGGCTTCCCACCAAATTTATGTAACGGAACCAGACTTCAAGTGAAATTTCTTAAATTGCTATAGTAGCTATAGTCTTGACTAGGCTGGCAGTTCAGCAAACTGTACTAATACCTCGAATTCTGATGATACCCAGATTTACCATGTAGTTTTAAAAGGTTATAATTTCCTGTGACAGTATCATTGCAGTCACTACAAATGAAGCGCAGGGACAAAATTATGGCAGAATAGATTTGAGAGAATATTTTTTTTCCTATGGACAATTATGCGTTGCCTTATCTAGATCAGGTTGCGGAGAAAACCAGTATATGCCAATACCACATGAAAATAAGAATAAAAATATTACATTCGTTGTAGTACTCTAAATAATTTATAAACATCAGCTTACAGAGTGCAAAGGTACTTCCAGACAATATTTTCTTCAGACAACTGTACCTCTCTGCTCGGTTCATTTCCGAAGAGCAAAGAACATTTGCAAAAGCCATCACCCCTCTTTACACAGTTCATTGAATACAGAGAACATTATTGAAATGATTGTCATTGTCACTCTAGATTGAAGATCTAATTTTCTTTTATTTATCAATAAGGAAGTGCTAATAGGAAATTCAAGTCGAGCATCTGCGACTGCTTCTCAGAGGGCAGTATACAATTAAGTCATGTTTGCAGGTTTATCCAGATTAACAGTGTTTCCCCACTATCCAAGCCAACTAGGAGACACTCGAAACATTTGCTTCAGGACCCAGAATGTGATACAACAGTCGTTGAAGGCCTAGAAAAAATTAATCTCAAAGATGACATTTACTTTTAAGGATTGGTCCACTGCTAACTGAAAAAACACTGTTTAAAACAAAAAAATTTTTATCCAGACTATCTAGGTAAACACTAACACGTGTCCTTCAAAGTTAACACCCTAATTCATTCCAGTAAAACTGTGCTAATCAAAACAGCACTAGTCACATACTGTTTTTCCATTAGAGAATTTTAATCAAGACACTACTCCTGTTAAAACTAATTTACAGTACCAATATGTAAATACATTTGAAGTACAATTTAATGTTCATCACCATTTATTTGAAGTACATGTAAATAAATTTTAATATTTAGTGATTTAATCTAAAAGTAAATTAAAAAATTCATGTACTGCATTGTTTGCGCAATAGGGCTTGGATATAACATTTTTTCCCTACGTAGACACTATCAACATTTCTGAGTAACAAATTATAGTGTCATTCATAAAGGAGTTACATTTCAGTTCTAATGTGAATTTAAAAAGCATTAACTTAACATTTTCTATTAAAGATTATTTAATCTTGTAATGTAATTCCTGACTTGTTTATTAAATGTGTGCACCATTATTTACCACTATTGCATACTAGTGGTGCAAGGTAGCTTCATGCCTTTTCTCTCCAGAGCTGCCGTTTGCTGAACGCTTGGACATCAGAAATAATTATGCAATGAAGAAAACAAATGGCTATTGAGGAAAAGCCAAATATTGTCTTTATGATTCATCACATTATTAATTCATTACAGTGTATTTAATTCTACAAGAGTGCCGTTACCATTGTGTATGTATGAAATTAAAATGTAAAAAATTAATTTTGTTTTTTATGGTTTATGAAAGTGAAATATGGCACAGTGGATAACCTGCACAAAAATAATCAGGAATCTACTGTATCTAAGATTTTGCTTATCCAAGGTTTCCACGATCCACATTGACTCTTTTAATAAAGACTCATAATCTAAGAATGTTTGAGAGAGGTACACTAAAGCTTACCTCCTGAACATATCTGAACTGCTGAAAGGAATAACTGGAAGGTGACTAACAATAAGATGAAGGTTTCAGAAGAGGCAAGGAAACTTAACAGCAATCAATGAAGTAACAACATTGAAACGTTTTATCTCTCTTTATTTCAGTGTACAAAGCACATTTCAAATACACATTTGTATTAGCTACATACCAAGAGGGTATTTTTAAACTGATAAAAATAATTATTTACCTCCGACAAATATTTTTGCTCATCACCGTTATCTCTTATTAATTGCACTGCACCGTTAAAACTACTGTTTCAGATACACTTTTACATTAGAACAATAGCTAACAATAAATATGAAAAACCATGAAACTTTATAGGAAATGCAGGATACTACATTATGTATGAGAGATAAATGAGTATACACTTTAATTTCTTGTTACTTTTATGTCAAGTCTATCACAATATTAATGTACTTACATTTTAAGAAATACTGTGCAGAACTGAAAAAATACACCCAATGTGTTTTAAAAAATGAAGCATTATAGCCATCACATTATCTTATTTTCAACCTGAAAAAACTATCATTCTCCAGTTGATTTACATACATTAAAAAATCCAAGAGATCAAAGTAATGTGTGTGTTGTGCAAATTGACAATATTGTGCCAACAGCATTGAGTCAACACGGGTTTCTTCAACATCCATGTTTTTAGTAGCCTTGAAATTGTATGTACATTACCTTGATCTCGCAGCAGCATCTTATTTAAAATAGTTAATCTTAGTATTTATTTTACGATAGAGCTTCCAGCGAGAGTGTAACAAGTTTATCACATAATAAAACAATTAACACTGACCATTACCAACTAGCGTAAGCAGTTAAAAAAGCTCTTAGATGCAACAAATTTCAAAATTTTTTCATCTTTACAAAAACAATTGCAACAACAAGAAAAATGAGCGCATTAAATTTAAAGATGCTTCTCTCATTTGCATACACAAAGTACATTTCCAACTATTCATCGTTTTCAACATCAACACAAAATTTTTTTTATTAACACTGAGCCATACACAATATTAAGCCAAATTAACTGTCGGAATAACTGTGATGAAAAGATTTGTGCTTTTTAACCAAATATTTATCCCGCTTAGTTTTGTGCCGCTGATAGCAATTATTTTACATCTATGACACACCTTTCTTCCAAAAATCTAGGGGGAAAATCAGCAACCGTCCACATGTACGAATAACACAAAAAACTTTTATTCCAAGGAGCGATGACCGGCAAACAATTGTAATAAACCATCTCGCAGCGCACTAACAACCAATCAGGTCATTGTCGTCCTCGTCGCCAGCTTTAAACATTTCCAATCACGACCACGTATCGCAGGCAAAAGCGCGCCAGCGAACTCTCTGCAAACACCGGAAACAACTCTCTCGGGTTCGATGCAAGCGCACATCCAAAGCAGTCTATGAAAACATAATCAACTGCTTTTCCCTCCCTTACATCGTTCGTTTCTTCATTAATTTTTTTTTCATTATTACAAATGCTGTAAACCACCCCCCACTTGCCTGGAATCGATGGATACTAGGACCAATGAAATTACATGACATGATCTTACACCACTTACGAAAATAAAAATTTACAACTACAAGACACACACACACATGCACACATTTAAAGGATGATCAAAAATTCTACTAAAACCGCAACTAAAAAACGTTATAATGGTTGCCTAGTGCGGGTAGGGAAAGGAAAAAAAAAAAGAAGTTTGTTAATGCAAATAATTAAATTAGCTATGATGAAGGCAGTCTGGGAAATGAGATGCGCAGATGAGAACTAGATATGACGTGAGGGCGGTGTGTTCTGTCCATCTTCTGTCTCTCCTCTTTCTCTCAACACTTTGTTCACTGGTCCTTCTTCTCTTCAACTGCACCTGGCTTCTTGCCCAATGGAACGGCTGCCTTCACCCTGAAACAAACGCAGAAAATAAAAACGTGAATCTGCCTAGAATCAGCACGAGTCAGGGTTGGAAAAAAACACTTTTTTATTATTTAGTTATTTTGGTTCACAGCATGTTCAAATAAAATCCCTACAACATCCCGATTTCTGCCACTCATGTTGAACCAGAAAAGTTATAACATCAAAGAACTGGAAGTCCAGAAAATCTGCACATCTGACTGTGACTTAACCACAGAAAGGGTTTTTCCACAGAATAGGAATTAACTATTTGATATTTTTAATTTTCGAGGAGTATTTAACTTAAGAGAACTTAAATGACAAGATCTTGATTAGTATAAAATATGTTCTTGTAAAACACAAGAAAAAATGACTTTTTTTTTCTCTCAACATAAATAACAAAAACAAAGCAATTACGAAACTAACATTAAGCACATGATTTTGAAAGTTCATATAATTTAAAAATTATATTAAGTGTGTTTTAAGTCTATTTGACCAACATTTTTTTTTTTTAATTTTTAGAACATTTAATAAAACATTTTACTAAAAAATTATTGGCAGTCCTATATTGATTAACTGTGTTGAGTAACATAAGCATTAACAAACAGCATGCAACAAATAAATATTATAGCAGATACATTTTTTTTCTGATGCAATCTTTAGCTAAACAAGTAATTAATTTATACCTTTACATCACTTATATTCGTAAGAATATACTGCATACCAACACTGCACACGTTAACTTCATGTGGTGATGAAATAAGAATTCCAAAACTTTAAAAAAATATAATTACAGAAAATGTAGGTCTACCCAAGCCGCTAGCGAATAGTGGGCTATATTTAGACACCCACCAATCATAAATCAAGTAGAAAGCTGGCACATTGTCAACATGTTCTTTTTAAACTACCAAGCTTCTGTTGGAAGGAATGATGGTACACTTCTTGGGTTTTTAGTTGAACTGTGACAAGAGTGCACAAAGAACTTCCACACTTAACGATTTCTACAGCTTTGACCCATTTGGCAGAAACTTAACACCTGGCACCCACATTTTGGGACAGTTACTACACAAAATACAGCCATTAAAAAAAACTGCTAAAAAGGGGCCAGTATTTTTCACGAAAAAATATGAAGTGCAATAGGTAAGCCTGTGAAACATAAGTTTTTTTAGTAAATCAAATACTAATATCAAATAATTCTAGAGTACGAATACTGAATTCAAATCTCAAGAATGAGAATTATTATAATTAATTTTTTTTGCATCATGTAACAAATAATTCTAAAGTTATTGGTTATGTTACGACAGCAACAACAATGATACTTAAAATGTAATTTAAAATAATAAAATTTTTAAAGAATTATTTTTAATGCCGTTAATTTAAACTAACCTAATCAACCAACCTTTATTTCAGTTCCTATTGGCCTTACTTTCCAGAAACTGCTACTCTGCATACTGATCCACAAAATTTTAGTGAAATTCAAGCCATTTCACGAAAAACAATTTTTTTGTTAAATGCTGTATACCCAAATTAGTGACTAAATGAGCTTCTATTGAAATATTTAAACTCTAGTTATTCAGGCATTTTTGTTATTAACTGCAGCTGGGTAAACTGTATTTTAGTCCAGCAATATTATAAACATAATTTCAGCCAATTCCACGTAAGAAAACCAAAACCATTACCTACATTTTTAATATTTTGTTTCTGAGTCACAATGTCTATTTTTTCATAAATAAATACAACACGTAAGATGCTACTGTGTCGCATGGTGTTTAATTGTAACTAACAATTGATACACCGTTGAAACTACAGCGTTCACTTCCTTTAACGTCCATCACAATGGAGTGTGTGTTTTGTGGTGATGTCCATGGTAGCAAGACTTTTTTTTTCCACTCTACTGGTACATGTGATGTAACAAATACAAATAATTATTGTTTTAAAGTTTGAAATGTCACAAATATTTAGTGTTTTAAATTGTTCGCCAGATTTTTCCGCTATTGTTTAGCAAGACATTAGTTTTGTGTTTAAAACTTTAATTATAGTTCATATTTTTGATATTGAAATCCCTTAAACATAGCAAAAATTTGCATTTATGTTGCACGACAAACTCAACAGTAAACGTTGGTACAAGACAAACTCACGAGGTATGCTACGTCAAATATTTATACGCAAACTGAATATTCGTTATTTTGAGTATTCAACGTTAAAATACGAATAGTAAAATATTTGCAAATCGAAAATGTGAATATTCGCACGGGCCTAGCAATAAGGCATGCCCTCCCCAGCAGTTTCTTACTTGAATTCGGCAGATGGCGGCAAGAAGCCATTACCTTATTTGGATGGGCACATTGCTGCCGTTCATGAGCTGAAATCAAATGTGGGCCTAAATGAAACTCAACCAATCCACAAAAACCCAGGCAATGCAAAAGCTTTGTGGAAAATGCATGCCCCTAACGATGATAAAACCATCTCTAGACTGGGGTCATTACAGGCAATAAGGGGCGAAGAAATGAGAATGGAGCATTGACAGACTGAATGGGTGGGGGAAATTTAATCATCCTCGGAAAATAAACCGGATGAAGGAAACACCCACTACGTTTCCACTTGCGAAAAATCCAGGTTAGACTCGGTTGGAAATTAGGCCTGTGTGAAGCTTCGACTCAGCGAATCAATTGAAGATATTTTTATATTATTTAATTTGACTTCACAAATTTTGCTATTTGTTTTATTTGAAGCTTTGGTTGTGATGCAAAGCTTCACATTTGTTGCAAAGCTTTAAAACATTGGAAGCCCAAGATTCGCTCATGAAAAATATATTTCTTGTATACGTTTTGCTTGAATAAATGCTCAATGTTAATACTATGCAAGGTTATTTTATTAATTTTTATTGAACGAGGGCCTAGAGCCTAACTGAATAATCAATCAGTTAAAACCTTATACACATTAAACAGATTTAATTTTAAACTTCAAACCTGTATTTTTAAAATATAAATGTAATACAGCTACGCAGAGAAAAAAATTCTCAATTTGCTTTGACTTTGTGAACATTTGAAAAATTTGATTTGATAATAGCTTTGCTTAAAAAAAAAACTAGCATTTGCACAGGCATACTGAAAACAAGTGACGTGAAAGATTCAATACTTATTTATTCCCTGTGCCTTGGTACCTGCTCAGCCCTAATAAATGTTTTAACTAATCTGAAAGCTGTGATGGAAGAACGTATATCTGAGCGTTTCTTTGAAACCTTTAAGGGCTCCGCCTACCCGGGCGCACATACGGTGCGCAGAGCTTCAGGAAAAACAACGCGATTTGAAAACTACTCAAGATATCCGGGTGGAGTCTGCTTACGAAAAGCATTTAAGAGTTCGCTGAGGACCGAAAAGTACTTTTGATTTTGGATTAAGTTTTTAAACTATATTTTTAGAAGAGTTACAATGGCTAAAACGCATGTTTTCAGAGTAATTTTTAGCCGTAAAACATCCGGTACAGATTCTTAAAAACATTTAAGGGACTTGCATTACACCTGTATCTTCATTTCTCCGCCATATAATGTTACGGTCACCACTCATGTGCACGACGAGAAGACCGCGCGCCAGTCCAGAGGAGACACCGCGCTAGAAGCACCAGCGTGCGTCACGCTTATCATCTCGCTTCACTGTCACTGACACACCCCTGACGAGGCGGGCCCCTTTAGTTCACTCACTTGGCTGACAGGTCAGCTATTTTTGCTCTGACAAGCTCCAGGTTCTGGTCAATCTGTATCTTGTTCTGCTCGTACACCTTCGGCAGCGTGAACAGGGCGACGAATGCTGCCGAACAAGAACAACAGGTTAAAGGTGCAGACAAACAAAACAGCAAGTTCAAAATAGCAAACAATGTTTTTCAAACACAAATTAATTCACGGGTGCGCGGGAATAAGGGGATGTCAAATATTGGCAAAAATGGGTTTTATGGTATGAAATAAAGGAGAACAAGCTCTACAAATTGGTCCAAATGGGTTAAGTCTAGCACCCTTGTGTGTTATTCTATGGCACTGAACTTTTGGAGTTACATCACAAACTGACAGTTTTCGTGCGTGAAAAAGGAGATTTCATTTACAATGACATTTTGACATATCCCCTTTTGCCCGCACACCTGCGAATTGAAAACAGTCAAACCTCAATAATACAAACATGAAGCAACCATGATTTTGTCACTTTTGCAATAACGAGGTATGTATGTATTAAGCAAAATATAACAATATTTAATCACAATTTTTGTTATGATTTCTAAATCAAACTAAAATAAAGTTAAAACTTGTTCACAATTTTATAACACACCAAACATACTTTTATTTTAATGGATTGTAAAATATCTACTTAAGACAGGTTTCACCTGTATCACACTTAAAATGATTTAAGACAAAACAATAAAGCAAAGGTCTAGATTATTATCCACAAAAACAAACAGTGCCAACAAGCTAAAAAAATAAAATTTCCGATCTTTTTCCCCCAACATAAAACGAACCAAAGAAACTGCATTAGGATTATTTTTTTTTGAAACTTCACATTGTTTCTTTACATTATTCTAGTTTTGTATTAACAGGTTTTTTTTATTAACGAGGTTTCGCTGTAGATTTACCACAGTGTGACTTTAGTAAAACGTACCTCACTTTAAAGTAAACACACCCTTTGAAGTAATGTCTTAATGCATTTTTGACACTGCACATCTTCACTGGATGAATGATTTAGAATTTGATGTCTAATTAAGATCTAGATAATTCGTAATGTATGAGGAGTGAAACTCGTAGAGCAGGATCAGTTGAGAAAATCCAACAATCACAGCAACATCCGCCGCACTGCCACTTTTGAAAAATCCCGGCTTTTGGTTTTGAGTTTGATTGTCAATGAGTACAGTTTTCAAACCAACGAATCCCCAACCGATACTCTCGACACGTGCACTTTAAATATAACTTTTACGTAAAAACAGTTCTTATTGGCGCACAAGTTTGTTAACGCGCTTTAAAGTTCATACTTGTCCACGTATTTTAGACCTCGTATAAACTATAAATTACACTAAAACTAACAAAACATCTTAAAACTATTCAAACTGAAAATGCAATAAAAACCAGTCTTGCCAACTTTCAAACTAACTAAAAATCAACTAAAATTAAATAAATATTACTAAAAATTTAAAACCAAGCAATAAACAAAACTAAAACAAATTAACCAATTAAAAAATAATTCCTAGAGGAGCCATCGTAAACATCTCTTACGTCTTTTGGCTATAGTGAAGCTGGCCACAAATGCCTTCTACTTAATTGAAAACTTGCTAAGTGTTTTCTTACAGTCATCAACACACACAATATGTAACTTCTTGAACCTAATACAGTGCTACCAACTTCAGGGCACCATCAGTAACCATTAACTGCTTCCAGCCTGTGGCAGGGTCACCAAAGTAAAATCACGTTTGTGCAAATTCCCCACATGTTTAAATAAAATAGTTTACGCCATGTACAAAATAATTAACAACACTTCCAAACTGTTACGAGATAATCCAGTCATCAGGAAAAAATAAAAATTGACAGATTTAAAAACCATTTAATAATAAAAAAGTTAAAATAAGTTTCATAGTTCATATTCATGCTGAGTACTTTACATAAGATTAACTTTTTTTATTACAAGAGAATTAGTAAGCAATGTTCATAGGACAAAATTCCAATTTTGAGACTTCCTTAAGCTTCTCAGTTTTCGTAATAAATGCACAAAGGTCCTTAGTTCCGTAACCGGACATCTAAAGCTACGGCCACACACTGCGTTATGCTTGCTATGTTGGCGATCCCGGTGACATCGCCAGGTGTTTTGGTTCTCGGCTATTTTTCTAAACGTCCCAGACTTCACGCATGCACGGATAAGCAAAAACACCTGTTTTCACATGGAATTGTGCTTTACATCTGTGTTTCCCTTTTTATCAAGTTTTATTTTCCTCAGTATCGTGATTAAACAGTCATGTCAACCGCAACGTTCATTTAAGAATTACGAAAATATCCACGTTTATGGGATATATATATATGGGAAAATATAAAAGGCAGCACATGCAGGACAATGCCTCGGATACAATTTCTAAGGAGTGCTATCAAACCGAGCTTTATTTACTCTGGAATGATCCATAAATTTGGTTTCATCCTCACAAGCAACTGCTTCGTCAAATGACTATTTTTTTTTTTTTTCAAATTCTTTTTTTTTCCAGATTAACTTTGTGAACGTTTTTACTTATGTCTACACACTGCGAGAACCGGCAGGATTTCATCATCGGAATCAATCACTCTGTTCGTGGACTGGACTGATCTGTCTGGTCGCCGATTAAACTGGCAGATTAAACGACAAGAGTATTAAGATTGGCGTCTTATGTTTTAATTTTTTTGCACCATGTGCACCTTATATCTTCATTAATTTTACCCTAGACTTCTAGGTTTTTTGCCTATACAAGCTGAAACGTGCTTATAAGTCGTTTAAGACAGCATAGAACTTGTCAAATAGACAAGGGAGAATTTGAATACTAGCTGCCTCAAAGAGTTTTTTTTTGCCTTTTTTTTCCGCTCAGGGCGAAGCGAACAATAGCGTAGCCATCTGCACGGCCTCAGCTTGTATCGGTGGTGGGAAAACCATGTCATTTGAAAACTACCTACTCAAGATAGTCGAGTAGCGTGTGTTCATGAAAAGTAATTAATAGAGACCCGTAAAATTCGCGATTTCAAATCCCCAAAGGATAGACTCCATGATCCTCTACGCACTCGTGCAAATCACATCTGCTGATCGGTCAACGACTCATAACACCCGTTGACTGGAACGATCGTGATTCGCTAATTCTTCCGTTAAAAAGATTTTT
The DNA here is from genome assembly GCF_032445375.1 of Bacillus rossius redtenbacheri. NCBI lineage: Eukaryota > Metazoa > Arthropoda > Insecta > Phasmatodea > Bacillidae > Bacillus > Bacillus rossius. Next base: position 14,491,958 of record NC_086345.1, on the reverse strand, counting down.
TCATCGGCCCAGAGTCCTTCAGGTAAACTGTGGTCACAATCACTGAAGCAAAATAATGTCAAAAGTATTCGGACTCTTATCCCATCGCGAAATGAATCCGCAAATTTTACAGGTCTCTAGTGATTAAACATCCACCGAAGGTCGATAAATAGTTTCGTTTCCGGATTACGTTTTTAACCCTTTCCTGCCTAGAAATGTAAAAAAATTGAATTTTGTAATTTTAATTTCATTTTTATATTTAAGTAGGCATAAAATGAGACGATAATTTTTTCCAAATTTTTTTATTTATATTTAATATATTTTTTAATGATGGGACAGTTAAGTCCTGACAGGCATTTATCATATGTCCAGCTCAACGAACAAAAAAAAAGGGCGCTCCAGACTGGTGCAGCGCTGCCGTATTAGTGCTGCAACCTCTCGGCTGTCAGTCGAACTTCTTCGACAACTGGCAGAGCGGAGCTATACAGGGACCCAGAGGTCCCGACGGGCAGCATGTGGTTTTCAAACATGCACACACTATTTCTATGGGGCTTCAAACATTGTGGGACTCATATGTCCCGCCAGGCAGGAAAGGGTTTAAACTTTATTTTTTAGAAGAATTATTAATCGCTACAAAGGGCGCGTGTTTTCCCGGGTGAATTCACTCACAGATGATGACGAGCGTCATGCCGTTGAACCAGGCGCCGACGTAGGTGAGGCACCACAGCAGCACCGCGAACTTGATGGAGTCGACCAGGTCCTCGACCAGGAAGAGCCGCCTCAGCTCGACCAGCGCGGCGTTCACGTGCGACACGGCGACGTCCGTCACCTCCAGCACCTTGTCCTGGGGCAGGGACAGGTCCGCCCCCAGGAAGTCCCTGGGAACACGAGCACACACACTCCGTTTTGGGGGTCGTCCGTCAATCTGACGTGATTGTTTTTTTTTTTTTTTTTTTTTTTTTTTTTTTTTTTTTTTTTTTTAAGCAAATTTTTAAACCCCTCCCCTCCTCCTCCCCCCTAGTGATTTGTGGGTTGAGGTTTCAGACTTACTAACCCCCCCCCCCCTTCTCCCCCACCACAATAAATCTCACGTGTATATTTTTTTTGGGTACAAAATATTTTTTTTTTTTAAATTTCAGAATGTCATCTTTAAATATAGGTAGATATAATCTAATATTTAATCCTGGAAAATAAATCAAGCGCAGAGATAAAAATAATGTCCAGACACACACATTCAAGGTTGCAGGTTTTATTCTAACCGGCATAAAGAAATAATAAAAGGAAAGGCTTGTAAGTAGAAATCGTGCGAAAAAAATAAACACACGTGAAATCTCTCTACTAGACACCCCCCATCCACCCTTGTGATATTTCGTGATTTCTCCAGGATTTCCCCCCCCCCCCCCCCCCCCCCCATTTTTTCGAGCCTCACGTGATTAATGGATGATCCCTTACAACTTACAACCACGTCCGCAACCGCTCTGCCGACTAATTTCACAACTTTAAACTGACAAATTTAGCTTCGCTTCTCTTTCCGACCATAAAATATAATTAGATACACTTTTTGTAAAAAATTTTTTTTATAAGTCCAAAATTAACTGTGAAGACATGTAAGATAACACTGGCCTAAGAGTCCCTTATATTTCACAACCGTCGACCAACTTTCTGTACCTTAAATAGAAATAATGATATCTTATGCAGATTCACAACCAATTTCTAATAAACTTGGGAGTTCTTGAAATTTACAATAAAACACATGCATTGTGTAGAGCTTCCGAAAAAAAAAAAAAACCACGCGATTTGTAAATTGTTCAAGATATCAGAGTGGGGTGTGTTTACAAAAAGCACTTGACAATATCCGTTTCTGTGTTAATTTTAAATCGTATTTTTAGGAGAGTGAAAATGGCTAAAACATGTTTTTTCCTAATAGACATGAAACACCAAATACAGATTCTAGATACCACTGAAGGGACTTGTTACACCTTTATCTTCACTTCTCTTCAATATAATGTTAAGGTCACCGCTTATATGCACGACGAGAAGACTGCACGCCAGTCCAGAGGAGACACCGCGCTAGAAGCACCAACGAACTTCACGCTTATCCTCACTAACACATACACCCCTGACGAGGCGGGCCCTTTAACAGTGAAGAAGGTAATACTAAAAAAAATATTCTTAGACTGTTAAAGTTACAGAGTTATGATCTATATGAATACTTGGATTTTGCAAGATATTTCACTACCAGCTCTACAACTACTTTTAGAACTATGCAGATTTAAATAAGAAAATCAGATTGAAAATTTGTTCGTAACACTTTCAAACTTAAGTGAACTGGGATTGGAGCACGCAATAATATGAAAGAACAGAGGAGAGAGAAAGCTAAAGAAGACAAGAGAGAGAGAGAGCAAGTCCAGTTAAAAAGTATGACTAGAGCTTAGAATCCAAAGTCAAAATTTACACTAAATGCTGCCGATTATTGGAATGGAGGAAACTACATATAAATTATTCCTGGAGGGAAAACAAAGGATGGAGGGGAATATTTACAAGTTAATATAATCAACTGGTTTTAATATTGCATGACACCTTTCAGTCATTTTTGTATCACTGATAACCTCAGACCACAACCACTTACTCGAGACATATGAAGTGAGGAAACTCCCGTGATATTTGATAACTAGCACAACTAAATTTGAAGACATAACATGTCCGTAAACAAACGCCATGGAGCATACACGCAGCTCTGAGACATTAATACAACACAGAATTTTACATTAAACCATAATGGAATATTCATAAACCCTAATGGAATCATCATAAGTTTGGAATATTATATAGGCAAGATTATTAAATAAGTAAACCTAATAATAAACAGAGTAATTAATTTGTAATACAGTATAACACTAACCCTCTAAAAGGTACGCAGATTTTCATTTTTGGGGAGAGGGCTTTCAATTTCTTTCAAGTATTAATTAGGTACCTAATAATCACAGAAAATAGCATTACTATATTATTTTCCATTGATAAATAGGACGGCTTCAAATACCTAAAGAACAAATTTCAGAACTTTTCCAGGACCTCTTAGTAAAATTTTCTTACACCTTTTTCGTATCAGTGTTTTTTTTATATAAATAAGAAAATTAAACTGCATACAAAATATATAAAATAAAAACAAACATCTTTATGTTATAACACTAAAAGCTTTCCAGAGATAATTTTCACATGAAATAAAAGGACAGTCTACAACTATTTATATTTTGTCTGTAACTAAACTGAAGTGAACAAAATGCAAGCTAGCAAAAGACTGCTGGAAATTTAAGTTCAGACTTCCAGCATAGTTACTCTTAAATTAATTCTGTGTAATTGTTCAGTTTTATTACTTTATCTTAACTTTCATCAACTTTAGACACCTTGATAAATAAATACATACCTGAAATAAAAATAATTAATTAGTTATGTCTGGTGTCCGGTACTGCAGTATCACTAAAGAAACCACCTAAATGA